>NC_081350.1:43229452-43422144 GCF_029784015.1 Lycium ferocissimum | reverse complement strand
GACTCCCTTATCACTACCAGATAATGCATTAAAGCACACAGCCTCTTGCATTATAGTTTCCCCCCATTCCTGCACTAATTCACCAACTGGCAAGTCCTGAATTAAAGGTTGTACAATCTCCTGCTCCTCAATGACTTCTCCAGTCTCACCAATGATACAATTCAACTGTCTCATTTTATATTGATGACCGGGACTGTACTTCTCTCCACATTTATAGCACAGGTTATTAGCTCTCCTATAGTTGTATACTTCCTGACTAACTCTATAGGGAGGAGATCTACTCACAACACCTCTATTAGCAGACATTACAGTGTTAGTTTTAGGAACAATTTGGTTACCTGCTGCAACTAAACTCCTGACTTGGTTTTTGTTCTTCTTCTCCACAGCTTCCAAGGCTTGTTCCTGCATTCTAGCCATCTCAGTGGCTGACTTCAAGGATTGTGGCTTGAGTAACTTGATAGTCATCTTAATCTCATCCTTCAGAAATCCAATAAAGCTTGACTGGAAATGTGCTTCATTCAAGGTGGGATTTCGAATGAGCATTTGAGCCTTCATAATCTCGAATTTCTCCAAAAATTCATCAACGGAGCCTGTCTGTCTCAGTTTGTTAAAGCCTTCAACTACATCCTCAGCTGGCTCAGCTCCAAATCGATCACAAATTTCAGCTCTAAACTCACTTCACTTATCGGATCCACCATCTAAATAATAGGATTGGTACCATGACTCTGCGGTTCCAATTAGATGAACAGCAGCTATTTCTACCTGCTGCTCCGCACTAATATGAAACATACCAAAAAACTTTTCGCACCTTCGAACCCACAGTTTGGGATCTGTTCCGTCAAACAGTGGAAATTCGAATTTAGGAATAGGAATTTGCCATCCCGCTGGTCTATTTCCCCGAACCTCAGGTATAGCATCACGATCCTGTCTCCGAGGTGCAGCACCTCTTCTACCAAACTCCGGTATTGGTAAAAGTCCATCTCCCAAATTATCTCTGTCAACTTGTAGTTGCTGGTGCTGTTCTATAGCAGTCAACCTCTCAGATATGCGATCTAATGCCTGGACAACCCCGGTGTGATCACGAGCTAAGGTCACATGCGATGCAGCGATTTCTCCAAGTTTAGTAGTCAATTGTTCCAACAATTCACCATGTTTGATCATAGCTTCCTCATTCTTCGTTGTGCGCTCATCTAATACCTTTAATCTCGTTCCCTCGTTAACAGTCATGGTCGCAGGAAGGTTGCTCTGATACCAATTGTAACAAGCTCAAATTGAGAAGGAAGTTTGGGGCAATTTTCTGGATTTTCTTATTGTATTCAACTGAGATGACAACTGAATTGAAATGCAAAGGGAATTTGAACAACTAATCTAACTGACTCCAGGAAAAGAGAACGAAACCTGCAGAATCAGAGAGAGAGAGTTCCTGATAAATGAGGAAGGAAATAGAGGGAGAAGAGAAAAGAAGAGGGAAGAAGAATGTGAACAGGAAGAGAAGATACCAGAAATTCCTTAGCCCTGTAGCTCAAGCTTGAGGTCGTTATATACACCTCAACAAGGAAATTAAATCTGAACCGTTGGAGCTCATTAAGTTGAAATTATATCCCTAACGTCCACGTGTTATAATCTGAACCATGCTCTTATTTTCTTATTTGAGCCTATTCGAGCTCATGACAGGTCTCCTAATGAAAAAGAAAAAGAAAAATAAGGTTTACCACTAGGATTCCTTGGTGGAGATTGGAGGATCAACTTACATATTATGACTGGCTCTAAAAAATGGACATATCCCCCTTCCAGTGATTACTTTTTAAAAGGAATTTTTGCATGCTATCTCTGTATTACAGAATTTTCTGTTAAAATTTCTTCAGCTACAGACATTGCAGGTAAATATGTCCGCATGGGCTTACCTGAAACTGACACTTTTTATGTTCTTTCAGTATTAAACCTAGGAATACTTATCTATCAAGAACCCTTATTGCTCTATTGACTTATGGAGGTGTTCCCATGGAGTATTTCTTTGATATACTTAAGAATACTTTGGAGGAGACACAAAGGTTATACTCAGATGAGGTGACAGCACTAAAAGGTAACTCTAGTTTTACAAAACGAATATAATAAAACTAAAGTTTCTCTGCAACTGTTTAAGGTTTATAATCTAGCATGTACCAGGAGAAGTGTTGACCTTCAGATACAGTTACATGACAACTTTAAACTTATGTGCAATTTTGCTTAAATTTCAGCATGTGAACGTTTTTGTGTAATGTCTTGAAAGCATTACATGTTTATTTGAACATTTAACATGCTGGTGTCAATACCGATTTTAAATCATCATCCTCTGTAGCCGTCTTTGTGGATATGATAGAGAAGTTTTAATCAAACCAGTCCTTTACCTGCACTGATCTTAGTATGCATGACTCGGTTTTAAGTCTCTGTATTGCTTTGTCTAATCTGACCTTTACTCTTTACTTTTATTGGTCGTCTCCATGCAGTTGCAGTGAACCATAGAGATCGTGATGATGCCTCTATTGCCACAAGTATGATAATGGCTGGAGTACCTCTCACTGAACCATATCTTTGGTGTTGTCTATCTTCCCTGGCAAAGGAAGAAAGAAATGGGCTGAAAGCAGGAAGACTTCCTATCTCTGATACTTTCTATCTAATGGGAACAGCTGATCCCACTGATACTTTAAATCCTCATGAAGTCTGTGTTATTCTGTAAGTATACTGTTTATATATATATATATATATATATATATATATATATATATATATATGTGATCCTTGTCGTCCAAACCGTAGGAAGGGTTATATGCTGATGATTCACTAAAAAAACTTTTTTTGCTTGTTTTGACACTGTCAACATCGATGAACATTTGCACATTAGTCTAATGACAAGGTTGCTGAGCCTGTATTTTTAACTGGAAACTTACCAAGTAAGCTACGCCATTTTATGCAGTGAACATGGGCAAATATTTGGAGAGGTACTAGTATACAGGAATCCTGGGCTTCATTTTGGTGATATCCACAGACTACGTGCTGTCCCTGTGAAGAACCTCGGAGACATAGTTGGAAATGCTAAATATGGAATATTTTTCTCGACAAAAGGTCCAAGATCCGCAGCCACTGAAATTGCTAATGGCGATTTTGATGGAGATAAATATTGGGTCTCTCAGAACCCCCAGGTCAACTTTATCTCCACTACCAGCTCACTGTTCTAATCTCTCTGCTTAATGATTTAATTGAACTGCTTCAGATTGGGTCCTCTTGCACTTTACATGTCCAATTAGAATTGATAATTGAAAATCGATAAATGAAAACAGAAAAGAACGTATTGTGATGTCGTTTCATTTGTTGAATAAATGAAAATAGTCAATGAGTTCCGTCCAATTTGAGCATGTTATGTTGTATGTCTTCAGCTGTTAAAATATTACACTGCAAGTACACCGTGGAGCCGAATCTATTCAACGCCGAAGACATTGCATAGGAAGCCCAACAACTTCTCTGCAGAGGAAAGGGAGCACGAACTCTTTCGGACATTTCTAGAAACTAGGATGCCAAAGTAAGTATTATAATATACTAATCGAAGTATGTAATATAGTACTTTCTCAGTCTAGAATGCCCTTTTTTGACTTGCAAAATAAGAATATGTTTCTTTGATATTGTCAAAACATATGTCTCCTCGGCTCCATGAAGAGTGCGACATACAATTCTAGTATGTCTGAATGGTAAAAGTTGCTCATTCTCGGGAAGTCCCCGAGCTAATCAGCAGCAGATGACAATGAAAAATCTTTTCTGAAAGATCGTGGTTGATAAGTTATTTTCATTTTGACCTGGTTAAACTTTCTGTGTACTAAATTAAATGCTCATGTTTCGCTTTTATTCACGAGAGTTAGTTTACTCTTTCAGCTATAGCATGGCTGACGCTTCTGCTAACTGGTATGCACTCATGGATAGACTTCTGATATTGGGGAAAAATAACACCACCGAGAATGAAGAGACGAGGTCTGTGACAGAAAAGTTGTCCAAGTTGATTGATTTGTACTATGACGCTATAGATGCACCAAAAAGTGGGAATAAGGTTACTTGCTCTAACCTGATCTCTGTTTGATATCCCTTATTAACAATTCTATACTCAATCATTGTGCTCTTTATGTGAGTGTTTTCTACTTATCTGTTCCCTATCTTTTATACCAGTTTGATGTCTCTCTTACCTGATAACCTCAGATTCACTATCATGTTTTGAAGAAAAATATGCATATCTAGTCCGTTAGTGATTTCACAATATACCTAGCTTCCGAAGCTAGATTAGATATTTGGGGTGTGTTTGGTATGAAGGAAAATGTTTTCCTGGAAAATAAGTGGACGTTTTACTTGAACAGAAAAAAAATATTTTCCCAAAACATTTGTATATAATCTAGTTCTAGGCAAACACTATGAGGAATGGTGGGGATGGAGGCCTATGGGAGGAGGGGGTAGGATGTAATGAAGTGTGGGGAGGAGACAATCAATGCATAATGCCACAATGGAACATGTTTTCCTAGAGAAAATGTTCCATACCAAACACACCCTTGGAAGATAAACGTTTTGTTAATGTTTTTAATCTTGTTGACTTATCAAATTCTTGACTTACCACTCTTGTTTCAATCCACAGGTCTTCATACCAAAGAGGTTGAAGGTAGACAAGTTTCCACATTTCTTGCAAAAGAAAGAAAGCTATCACTCTACCTCAGTCTTAGGAGAAATTTATGACCGGGTTGATAAATTTAAAGCTGAAGAACCAACTGCTGTAGGCAAGTGTTTGATCCATATACCGATTGAATATTGCAATTGCTGACTGGTTATGGATTTGATATATCTTGCTTTTTGTATGTCCAGAAATTAAGAAACTTTCGGCTTTTGAGGTCGAAATCCCCAGGACATACTTGAGGTTATGGGAAGAAAGGTACAGAAATTACAGACGTGAGATGACGGAAGCGCTGAACACCAGCAGTGAATCAAAAAATGACTTAGCTGACCAGGTTATCAAAAAGTACAAACAGGTAATACCTCCTTCTGTCCATCTTTGAGAAATTACCTTTGTTGAGTCCCACATCGGCTCACCTCATGAGCTAGCTTTTGGATTGACTTAGGCCCAAGGTCCATAACACGGTATCAAAGCTAGACCCATCTCAATAATTATTCACCCGATGTTGGGCCCACATCTTATATTGTCCACACTCCAGATATTCAATCCTGGACATGCTGGGGGTGTTGAGTCCCACATCGGCTCACTTAGGGATGAGAGGTCTCTTTATATGGTCTTGGGTAATCCTTCCCTCATGAGCTAGTTTTTGGGATTGAGTTAGGCGCAAGGTCCATAACAAACTCAACAATCAAGGGAAAAAGTTGAAAAATACCCGCTACTATATGAAATATCTTAATGTTACCTTCTGTTATACTGTGGGATCGTAATTGCCCTTGGGCTCCAACGGAGCTTTAGCACGGACCCTAACTAAATTATAATGGAGGGTAACTCAGTTCACGTTCCGATAAAGGCAAGACCCCGAAGTACAGAGGGTTAAACTAGATATTCTGTGTAGTAGGTCAATATTTGGACATTTTCCCTTGTAAGAAGTCATTATGAGTACCACAAAGGCTTACAATCTATTGGTATCGATGAGAGTTTTCAAGACAATAACTATGAATTCAATTCTCACCGGCCCCATTCCTCCTTCCTCTCTCTTGATTCCCAATGTAACAGATTTTTTCACCATGAGTGTTCATTTATACCTTGTTTTTGTAAATTCTTGTGCAGCTGCTATATGAAGCGCCGGATATGGAGGAGAGCGTAGGGAGTAAATCGGACATATTTAACCATGCGCTTGCTATTTATCGCGTGACTTATGATTATGCAAAAGCTAAAGGCGATGTCAAAAAATGTGGTTTTGCATGGAAAGTTGCAGGTTCAGCCCTTTGTAGGCTTCATGCTGAGCTCCATGCTAAAGAACATAACCAAAACGTCATGGCCGTTTCACCTTCTATATTGCACAAATTATTGAACTTGAGGAACAAAGAAGTCTCTTAGCATGTAAATATATGTGTTGATGATTTAGTGTATATATTGCTATTTAGTGTATAACCCACTTATGAGATCACACCGGCTATGTTTTGTTGTATATTGCTATTTAGTGGGTACCTATTTTAGTGTATATATTGCTTTTCTTGCGTTCTTATATTTTCATCCCGATTCTTTACATTAGACGACTTTTAATAAAAACAAAATGCGGACATTTTGTAAAATGTATGCAATGTTGGGACAAATCTTTAAGATGAAAATCGCCATCTTTAATGATCTATATTGTCAAATTATATCACGAGAAAATAACTAGATGTGGAAATATATGCCTGAATTCATGAGAGAATGAAATTCTTGGTCTTGTGATTATTAGTCTTCCAAACCAAGAAAGAGCAATATTCGAAAAGAAACCCTACATCATCATAACCCTCTTAGCAAACAGTTTTTGTATTATAAATGTAATTAGTCAAACATTAAATTAGAAATTACATCATGAATCCACATATAAAAGCTCATATTTTTATGAGGTATCTTAGGGCCATTTAATTTAAAACCTTAGTATACCACCTTTTAATGACAGCAATATATACACTCAATATGTGCAAGTCCATAATTTCTAACAATCTCCCACTTCGATTATACATTATATATAGCCTTATAATTGTATGTTATATTATGAGCTCAAAATATTGAATTTTCTTTTATAATCATGCAATAAATAAAACATGACATATTTATAGCACAACAATTAATATATATATATATATATATATATATATATATATATGGTGGCCAAAGAAAAAACAATCACCAAGCTTTCAAAATCTGCTTATTCTAAAAAATGTTTTTATGAGACGTGCTTTATGAAAAAACAGTTTTGGAAAATAGTAGTTTGTTTTTGACAATCAATCTCAAAAGCCCTTTTATCAATATTAGGGTAGTAAAGATTCCGTAAGTGTTTTTGGGCAAAGCTACTCCTTTTAGATTCTAAAAATAGTGTCTGCTACTATACTTAAAAGTATTTTTTTTTTTTTTAGCTTGGTCAAATACCTCAATTCTCTAAAATAAACCCTTTTTAAAAACATAAAAACCAAATAGGCTATCCTATTAACACTTTGTTTGGATGGTTGTTACATTTGTTTGGATGGTTGTTACATATTGTTTCATAATGTATCATATTATATAGTATTATGTTGTATTGTACTGTATTGTTTTGATGAATACAATGTTTGGATAGATTGTATCGTTTCCCGTCGATCGTCGTTACATAATGTTAGACATCAACAATTTGAAGGATAACCTATAAGAAAAGTAGGGTACGGTATAGAGCTTATCATAAAAAGGTACGATAACGGATATAATATGATTAGTAGATAATAAGTAAAGACAAAATGAGAAAAAATAAATAAGGTAAAGACGCGATAACACCAAATCGGTTGATACGTAAATGAGACTTTTCGTCGTTACGTTACAATGAATTTAACGATACGATACAGTAAAATTTAAGAAACAAATGTATTTAACAATACAATACAAAAACTCTAAATAACAATCAAAATAAATATTATATTTAAACTAACAACACAATATAATAAATATGCTAACAACCAATCCAAATAAGCGGCAAGTTCAGTATCAAAACTTATCAAAAACATAACTCCCTCCCTTTGGCCTAATAAGGAGACTAATCTGGAGACGAATCTGGAAGTATCTAGAGAGAAATTACTGGAATATTTTGGTTTATGGGAGAGAGGAAAGAGACCAAATTAATAATATTTGGTGTATACTTTTTAATAACTTCTTAACAGTGTAAAAATTTCTAAACAATTTGCTAACATAATCTAAAATACCACCAAACAATTTCCATCGATTATGCTAGTATAAAATTAAGGAGATTTTTGGTACACTTATCGTAATTAAATTTTTCTTGATCATGCATAACAACATAATCAAATTACATATATCAAGTATGGATGTGTAGTATGAAAATTACATGCAATGTGATCTAGACATGTCTATTTTCAACTTGTTAATTGTAAAACAAGTTAGAATGAAAAATAAATTGAATAGAGTAGTTTATTTCTGCAAAAATAACCTCAAATTTATCCTTTTAACGAAAGCTGAAGTGTTTCTACAATATATATATATCTACATTATATATATATATATATATATATATATATATATATATATATATATATATATATATATATATATGTTTAAAATGTTATTAAACTCCCACTAAAATTAAATACTATACTTGCTGTTCGTCATCATAGAAATGCACGTGTGCAGCGAATCCACACGGTGGGGTGACCACCGAAATGCAGGTGCAGCTCTGTGTCTTTTTGTTTAATATTTTCATCTCTTTTTTGTTTTATTATCTGGTAGTATCTTCTTTTTATTTGATTATTTCCCATTTAACCCTCATGAATATTTTAAAAAGTATGGTTTCACTCCCTCCGTCACAGTTTATGTGGCACCTTAGCTATAGATTTTGAGATTCAAACAAGTTTTTCTTGACTCATACAATTTTTTTCGTGTATATTATACTCTTTCCGTCTCAATTTATGTGACACGCTTTCCTTTTTAGTCAGTCCAAAAAAGAATGTAACATCTTTCTATATTTAGTAACAATTCAATTTTAAATTTATCTTTCTACCCTTAATAAAATAATTTCTAGTCATACAAATTTTTAGGGTTTATTTTAGGCCATAAGTTTCAGAAGTTCTTAAACTTCGTGTCTAATCAAATACCCTCATATAATGTCACGCCCCGAACACGGTACCTGACTGCATGTGACCGAGCAAACCAACTGGCTGGATCAACATGTGATATCAAATCATACTGAATACGGAAAATAAATTCATATTTTCAGTTAGTGATAGTGAACAAAAATACCCCATGCCGTCTAATAAGTATACACCCATAATTGGATGGAAAACCCCAATTCCCATAAAATTGGATGGAAAACCCCAATTCCCATAAAATTATCCGATTTTAAATAAAAACTAGTATACGTACCCGCGCGATGCGCGGATCATTAGATAGTAGAAACAGATGTATTTATGCACCATGTGTGACATATTGCAGATTTTATATTCTCATTTTTTTGGATCAATCTTATTACATATTAATTTTTTTTTATGGTATATGTAGCTGTTACTGCTTCAATACTGATCATTTCTTTAAATAGTATAGAGATCATTTGTGTCTCTAATTAGGGTAAAACAAATGTTAATGGCTGCAGAAATTGTTTGATTATTATGGACCATCTAAAGCTATTATTGATGGAGCAAATGTTGTCCTTTCCGGCAAAAATAAAATAAAAAATACAGTAAGTATTGGTTGCCTTGTTAATGAAATATGATATCTTCATGACAGCCCTGTATCTTTACAAATTCAGCTTTTTTGCTGTCTCTCATTGATAATTTGCATTCAGGTCAATGTTGCTGTGGACCTTTTTCTCCAAAAATATACTATTAATCCTGCTCATTTCTACCCCCCAAATCTAACAAATGTATTCTTGAAGACACTGAATTTGTAATTTTATATGTGCATCCCAATTCAGTCTAGATACCTGTAAATTCAATTATTAGATAACCATTTTATAAGTTTTCTGGACAATAATCTTGCAAATTGGTTTGCTAATATCCAATTCAACAAAGACCATTGTCAATTTGATGACTCCATTATTATTATTTTTAGACCAACATGTTTCTCACTTCCATTCAACCAACATCCTCAGTTTCAAGGTGACAACATGCTAGCCGTTTAATAGAAATAAGGTATAATAGGCTTCAAAATATCAATCGAAACACCAGTTTAATGAAGCATAAATTAGAGTATATCCAAAAAATTGATCCCTATCAGAAACTTGGATATTATAGAGTACCATATTGTTTATAACCAAAAGAAATTTCCTAGGAACAAAATATAAAGAAAACCATAAACATGACTAAATAATGATTCTCCAAGACCTGCACATACAATAACTTATGCAATTTTCTTCTTCTTCAATACTCTCTTGATCTTCTTTCCGGCTAGTAGTGCATTTGGGTCATCATCAACTACTGTTCTAGTATCTTATATACCTATCTTGGCAGGAGTATTTGCAACAGATATATCAGTGTTATCAGTGGAATCCTGCAAAATAACAATGCAAAGGTTAATAAAATCATCTTTACTCCATACCTGTCGGTCCTCATTTTCTTCATTAAGATACTTTTAGACTTATAATATTTATAAAATTTTAAGGATATTTTAGTTATTTAATAAAAGAACAACTTACTAGAATTTGTTTAACCAAACACATCAATTTACTAACATGTTAGTAACTGCACAATTGCCTGAAAAAGTATTTGAAGTACAGTAATAGAACATAAGTTCAACTCAATTTCAACATTTCTATCCAACGTGTGATTGCTTATTTATAATTATAATATCAATTGTTACACTTAAAACTTACCAGTTATTGTCAAAAGGGCTTTAAAGACTTGATTGGTTATAAAAAGTCTTTTTTTTTTTTTAATCAATAGACAAGAATCCATTTTGCTACTATAAAGAGATTTATTTCTTTATACGTGTATATTTCAATTAGTATAAAGAAGAAAATAAAATTTTAACGGGAAGGCTTCGATTATTGAAGTTACTACTATATAAATAACTTAAATTCCTCATGTAATAATCTTAGAAGAACAATCTACATAGGCATTTAAGCAAAATAGGTTTCAAAATAAGTAATTTGCAATATATAGATGTATATGTTTCCTTAAAAACTTAGATATTTTTAAAACTTGTGATCACGGACAACAAATACTTTTAACTGTAAAACATCAGTTGTAATTAATTTTAAATTAAAAAAACTAATGAAAACATGGGGTTACTCTTGGAAATGTTCTTTCTTTTTGAAAAATGTAAACAAAATTTACGTATTAAAGGTCTAAAATGTGACTCATGAAAAATATTTGCAAAATTCATTTCAAAATAATGTTTCCATGTACCTAGTTGAAGTTTATTATATTTTGAAAGTGATTGTGTCTTGATAATGATAAATTTGAACTATGAAAAATAATTGTAAGTAATTCCAAATTCAAAAACTTAAACTGCTTAGGATAGTGGTTTGGATAAATACAAATTTAATAAAATAAAAAAGGGAAACAAAAACTTGTATTTTACTTGCTACAAAGAAGGAGCCCAAAAAACGGTTTAGTATTCTTATATTTTACTGAAAATAAAATTTACTATAAAAAGAAAATCCAAAAAACATGTTTTAAAACTTTTTAAACTTTTAAAATTTTTAACCTTGCGTGTGTGTGTGAGTTAGTGGGGGAAATGGGGTAAGTGACGTGCACTTGGGGTTAGTTTTCAAATCAAATTCAAATAATTTATGTTGTAATCTAAATTCTTTATTTGTTAATTTAACTTAAATCCAATATATAGAGGTATATGTTTCCTAGAAAATATTGATATTTAATTATTTTTAAATTAAAAACAATAACTAACAACTAATTACTAACTATTAACTATTTTTTGTCCTAAAACTACCACGTGGCATTATCCTACGCTGCCACTTGTCACAATTCGATGGTAAACTATCCTCTTTTTAATACTAATATATATAGATATAGATATAGATACCCAAACCCGGCGCCGCCCCGCCCCGACCCACACATAATACGCAGCCATTTCTGTTCTATTTCCTCTAGTTCTTCCAAATTCATATTTTGCTGCCTTTTTCTTCACCCACATATTCAAAGCAATTCTTCTTCATTTTTCCTTTTTCTTGAACAAAAGACATATTTCAGTTACTTCCGGTCATTTCCTCACAAAAGTATTTCTGCCATTTTCTTTTAGCAACAATCTATAATCACTGGCCATTACAAAGATAGTGCATCAAGATTTAACTAGCAAGGAAATATAAATAGTCAGTCAAATGTTTAACAACATCATTCATTCTCAAAATTCAAATTCTAGCTCACTGCTCCAAATAGTCACGGTGAACTCAAAGGTATGATGATCAACGGAAAAATCCATGCCTTTTTTATCCATTATTTTGTGTTATCATTTTGATGCCTTAAATCACCATTCTTGATTTAATTCTGTGTATCTTGATTTTGAGTTTAATTTACTGAAATTTTGAATGTTAGAAACTTAAGCCTCTGAATTGGTGAAAAAGTAAAGAAATTAGTGAGAAAGAAAATAGGGAATTTTTTGGTTGGATGTACTGTTTCAATTTTGCTTTATAGTCGGGATAGTGTGTTTGAAATGAAAAAGTCAAATTTGTGAACCAACCTGGTGATTAGGATAAGGATCTTTGTAACACTTTTTTTGGCACAAGGCTCTCTATAGACAAATTTCATACATTTCGTCTGTTCCACTTTTTCCTATAAAAGTGTAGAATATCAATTACATTAATATGAGGTAATTTATATGACCAATTGGGTCATATTTGAGAGAGACAGAGTATGTGTAGGGAGGGGGGGGGGTTAGGTATCTAAGTGGCTATGTTTGACATGACAAATTGCTAGTGCCTTGTGTTCATGTGGATGAACCAATTTGTAACATACTAGTAAAATGGTACCCATCGTAACAGAAAAGATCCACACCAAAATTTCAAGTCAGGGTTTTTGGGAGCATAATGCTTGTATGATACTTGGAAAGCTTTGCTTTCTTGAAAGATAGCATGTACCCAGCCACGGGGGATAGTGGAAACATCTCGTGATGTCGCTAAATAAATGGATGTGCAACTTGGAGAAGAAGTTGGATACATGACCTTAATTGAGGAATGTACAAGTGCAAAAACTATTTTGAAGTATGTAGATAAAGAATTCTTGGAAGTTTCTTAATTTAGATAAACACTCACGAATTAGCCTTTGATTTCGATTCGCGTTTGGCAGGTACTTATTAGATAATGGAAGCCAATTAAGACATCTTTGGATTTTGAATAATTCATTCATATTGGACCACAAAAAAAGTGTCAGAAATTTATTTATATTGAAATGGAAAAAGTAATATAAAATAGAAATTTTATTGTTATTATTATAAATATAGGTGAGCTTGACAAATAACATCTCCAACGGTTCTTTTAAGTTAGAAAATGTTAAGACATATGGTTCAATACACAAAACCTTGGTTTTTATTGCAAAAAACTTTTAAACATATCTGTAGGGGTGTACAAAAGTAAACGACAAACTAAACCGGTCAAAGCGAGAAAAAAAAACCGACTAGTGGTTTGGTTTGACTTGGTTTGGTGAAAAAAACCCGACCATAATTGGTTTAGTTTGGTTTTAGCTAAAAAAAGTCAAACCGAACCAAACCAACCCGACATTAGATGTATTCAATTTTTAAAATATTTTATACATAAAAATATTTATTTGTAATGTAATTTATAAACATTTCTTAATTTTTTCGTAGTTTTTTTTATCTATTATGATATCATTCAAGTTTGAACTTAGAATTTTGAATGCGAATAAGTTTTATATCACTTGAATGTTAGTAACTCATATAAAGTTCAAATCAAAACCAACTCAACACTAATACTAACAAAAGGAATTCAATTTACCACTAGAAATGATAATAATGTTGGATATCTATTCTTTAGTTTTGCATAATTAGTTTAGAGAGTGAAAATACATAACTTAAGTTTTTTTTTCTTGCCATGTAAATAATACTTATTAGCCGTACTTATTTTAGCATAACTTAGTATTTTTAGATTATGGTAATTTTCTTTATGGCTTATTAATTAGCAATGTTTATTTTAACCGATTTTTATTTTAACCGATTTTATTATCTTTTGTTGAATGTTTTAATACAATGTCATCACTCTTCTCACATTTTGTGTTATTTTCTTATGAAACACCCTAATTACATAGTTGTATCTTAATAGGACTAAAGAAATATTTGAAGTAAAAGTTATCTGTTTTGTATCAAGACTATTCCGGAAAAAAAAACCCGAATAACCCGAGAACACCGAATAACCCGATAAAACCCGAGGTTGAAAAACTCGAATTTTATTGATTTGGTTTGGTGTATAAATTTAAAAACCCGAAGCAATTGGTTTGGTTTGGTTTGGTGTTTAAAATTTACTACCCAACCCGGTCCATGTACACCCCTACATATTGAGTAATTGGATTTGAACTTCTAAAATATTAGGCAAAGGTCTAACATTGTAAAACTTGAAAATAGAAATAAAAACTTGAAAAGTACTTGAAAATGAGGACATGGCGCTGAAGTCCGCATTTCTATTATTGAATAGTTTATAGTTTCTCATTAATGTCCAAATTTGTAACTCTATTATATAGGCAAACCTTTCTATAATAGCATTGTTTGTCTGAAAATTTTAGTGCTACTATAGTGAGGCGTTGTTATGTATGTATATCACATTTGATGTTTAAATCTCATTTAGCTGTTATAAATAAAAGTACACAAAAAATTATTTTCTGTACTTTTTATGTTATAAAAGAAAACAAAATACTTGTTAATTTTAAAATCTCAATTGATTTTCATATTTCATTAATTAAAATTGAAAAGATTAATAAATTACTAATAAATCCATAACTAAATGTACCATACCGATAAAGAATTAAAATCTAAGGAACATATGCATTTAAAATTAGTTGAAAATTAAATATTTCAAGTCTCGACCCCAAATTGCGTGAATAAAGAATATGTGATGAATAATGTTATTTTTGACTAGAAATATAACAGTATATATAGTTACAAAATTCAAAATTAATTCAAATTATAAAAGGAAGATGGCAAAATTAAAGTTCTGCAACTACAAAATCAGAGATATTATCATACCAATTCATTATTAAGACTACATTAAATTGTAAGATTCTGTTGTTTGCATATATTAAAAGGAGAAAAATATATTTTTCATAGTAATCTGATTTAGTCTCGCAAACTTTCAAACTTAAAATAGACTAACTACGTACCAAAATCAGGGAAATAAGCATAAAATTGTACAAAATCAGTAGATAGAAAATAGGTTAATTTGAAATTTTGCAAGACTAGATCAGATTACTCTGATTTTTTTTCTTTTAGATATACGTACTTGATAGTTACTATGTGCATGAACTTAACAATGATTACCATAAATATTTTAATATTTTATTTTAATACATAATATATTTCTTACACAATATTTGAGTATGACTATTATAGAGAGGTAATTTTACAAAGAAGGTACCACAATAATGAATGTCACTGTTGTTATAGGTACAATGATGTTAAAGAGAAGTAAAATATAACATGAAAGTAAAATATAGCGAGAGCAGAGATGGCGAGGTTAGGGTTCATAGCTATGATGAAGCAAGTGACGGAGTCGAATCGTCACGCCTCCGAGATTCCTCCGGAAAATGCGGGACAAGCCGAAGGTTAGAATTAGAAACACCGCTAGGTGTTAAAAAATGATACCTCCGATCCTAGCGAGAGGAGAAGACTTGGGCAAAATTGTTTGTAACACTATGGCTTCAAAAGGCACGAATCTGCAATTCATTCCTCCTATCATTAGAGACGGTGTGAAAATTGCACAATTGGAGAAGCAAGAGGTAGAGAAGGAAGCGGAACAATGGAAGAATGCCCTAATATTATATGTTGTTGGGGATTCTCCCACGATATGTTTAGGTTTGTGCAACAATGGAATGCGGGGTATAAACCAAACATATTCTACATGAGGATGGGTACTTCATCATACAATTCGAACTCGGCCGATAAGGAAAATATTTTGATTATTTGTTCAGTGCCACATTTAATTTCGGTGATGAGATATTAAAGACTATACTCATATGGGTAACACTACCTAGCCTTGGAAAAAGCGGGATTGCTAGCAAGAACATAATTGAGTGTACTTCGAAGAAGCGAGAGAATATCTTAGCTATTTTACTTAGAGATGGATGTTAAAAAATCATAACGTGAAAGTCATGGATGCTCGTGGCAAGCTTTTTGACCAATTTGTTAGCTATGAGGCCCCAATTTTGTTTGTCAAATTGGCCATATCGCCACGAAAAACAAGCAAAACAACCTCTTAAAAAACAAGGATAAACAAGCATGGCAACATCGAGAGTTCGGGGAAAGGGACTGATCGTGATGAAGGTTGGAAAGAAGTGAAAGGCAAATGATGAGTAAAGAAATAAGTTTTGTCTTGAACACCCCACGGGAGAATACTTTTAATCAAAAGGCGTGCAAAGGGGTGGCGGGGATGTACGGAACCGGGAGCAAACCTCCGATCCGTCAACAAGCTCTCAATGATAATAGCCACGGAATGTAAGGGGCTTCAATAAGCTTTTTAAGCATAAGGAGTTTAGTAGAATAATGAATAAAGAGAATATAGTAGTTATTGCTATCATAGAACATAGAGTGTCAACAACATAAAATCAAGAAGGTGCTTTATGGTGGAAGGATAACTATCAATTTGGTAAAGGAAGGATTTGGATAGCATGGGACCAAAGCAAAGTGGACCTCGGTTGTAAACACACACGACCAACTTATCCGGCGCTGGCCGGGGATAAATACGACTAAGGGTGGAGTTTCTTGCGGTGTATGGCCGCATAACATATCCACCTTTATGGCAAAATCTGGTGACTACGAACTATACCAATCCAACATTCAAACATCAATCATTAACCAAAGGCACTTATTTTATACTTGGACAAATTCCCGTGTACACAAGAAATATGGATCAAAAGATCCATCTCAACTATGCTCTTTAAAATAGGCACCGGACCGCAAAGAGGAGCTAAGAAACCAAGCATCACCTTTGTGGCAAGGGTATGGTAGAGGTATGGAACAAATTGAAAAATCGATGAAACACCTAAATACTACGGAATTCTCAAAGGTTGAAAATAGGATTCGGGAGACTAGACAACAATTACGGGGTGTATAAAATCTTTGTTTGAACAAGAAAGGGTACTAAAACATGAAATTTGGAGAAACCGGTTGAGGAAAGCATACTTGGTAAGTTTGCAATTAGGCGACACCAATTCAACATATTTTCATGCTAGCATAAAAAGTAGAATAGAACCATATAAATAGATTAGTGACCACCAGAGGTATTATATATGGATTAATTATTCCATTGATGTTGAACTGCGGGAAAATATTACATCGAGGTGTATAAATTATACATAAATTGGTGTATTATGGACAATCATAGGAAGGATTATCAAATGCGATCGTCTTTCAAGAGTAAAATGCTTCAAATTACAGGTACCAAACATTAAAGAATTTCGACCCATTTCATGTTGTACTATGCTTTACAAAATAATATACCAAGAGAATTATATATACTATTCGTTAATTATTTTCATTATAGAAAAGGGATGTCCCCCGAGTGTATGCTTAAAATAGACATGCAAAAGGCCTCCATAGATGGTTCTGGAGCAAGTACTACAACGAGTTTCCCTAGTGAATTTGTGGTTTGGATCTGTGTGAAGTCCGTCTCCTATTCTATAATTACGAATGGGAAGTAGAAGAGGACTTAAATGTCCCCCTTCCGTTTGTCTTTGGCCATGGAATATCAAATATTACAACAACTTCTGTACTTTGGACTTTAATTTTCCGCGAATCTAGTCCAATTTATTTTAGATACTAGTTCGGTACAATTGTGGCCAATTCCAAAAAAGTATTGAGTAACCCTACAAAAGCTCGTGTACCGCCGTGGGATCGGCGAGGGGATGTGGAAGAAAAAACTAGGAATTCGGGATTTAGTGAACTTTTCTTACTTTAAGTACAAAACGAGTTTCGGTAGTGTAATGCAAACCTTTGATAGAGAAGATCATCGGTAGGATCAAATCATGGACTCACTGCGTAGGACACAACTTGTTAAATCGGTTTTGTTTTCCATCCAAGTGTTTTGGGCTCAAATATTTGAAAGAAAGTGATGAAGATCATAGAAGCTATGTAGGAATTTTTTATGGACAAGGGACCGAGATGACAAAGAAAGATGATCTAGAAATTGGGAGGACTAAATGTGGTAGATATCAAAAAAAAAAAATTAAAAAATAGCCACGGGAAAGACAAGCTATGGGTGAGGTGGATTCTTAAATGGGAAGAATAGAAACATCTTCGACGACATTCCTAGCAGCATCTTGGATAGTCCAAAGAATACAATCACTTTATATATTGAAACAGATACTTGGGGATTCATAAATATCAAACATATACTTACACGTACTTTCTACTATATAAAAGAGGATGAAACCAAAAGACGCATTGATGAGGTAGAAACGAAGAACAAAACGGGGATGGATGAACCACAGTTGATCTTTGCTAAGATATAGGTGATGTCGCAACGGGGCTCGTATGTCAGTAGCTCGAGAGAAAATCGTACTTCACATTCTATTTGGTAATATAAAGTTATTTACCAAAAAAAAATAAAAATATATATATATATATATATAACATGAAAAATTCGTTATGGAGAAAACCTCTTGAAATGTTTTATAACGCGTAATTATGGAGTATATGGTGTTAATTACTCCCTCCGTCTCAAATTATTTGTCATGATTCCTTTTTACACGTCCCTTAAAAAATAGTAATAATTAGGAGGGAGTTTAGCTATTTTACTTGATATTTAAAAAATCATAACATCATCCATAATTGAGGTGTTTGTAGTCTTAAAAAACAATAACTACTGAGAGTAAAACAAGAAAAACATGATTAATTTTGTCTTGGACTTCTAAAAGGACAAATAATTTGAGATAACTATTTTTTAATTACAACAGATAATTTGGGACCAGGGAGTATCAATTATGTATTCAATTGGTTTTATGGTTAGGCTCACGCTTCGAATTTAGGGGAAAATACAAGACTGACTCGACTATCCATTCTTGTCGAGCGAACCAACATTCAAACATCAATCATTAACCAAACACTTATCGACTAAATATGTCAAAAGATCATTCAACTATGAAGAATTATGTAGCAAAACCATTCACCTTTGTTTTGTATTAATAAAATCACCCAACTCAGGGCGTTTCTCTTATAAAATCACTCAACCAAATTGGTAATTTGTTCTTTTGGTACTTTAGCCATGTACAAGTTATATATGGATTAATTATTCCATGTTGTTGGTGTAAAATTATACATAAATTGGTGTATTATGTTATACAAGGATTACGTTATAGTACATGCTTCAAATTACAACCAAACATTGGATAAAATTATACCAAATTATATATTATAATTATTTTCATTATACATCTTACCAGACCACCCATAGATGTTGTACTATTTTTTTATGTCATTAAAGTATAAAAGTGGCTCAAATTTACCCTTACTCCGTTAACCCAATTTATTTTAAAGAATGGAAGTATTAGTAGATAAAAAAATTCTTGAACTTTCTTACTAAACACTCACGAATTAGTCACTGATTTCTATTCCCGTTTGACAGGCAATTATCAGATGACTAGAAATTACAAATTTCAAAAAAAAAAAAAAAAATCGCTTAAATTCTGTACTCGATCGAATACAATCACATATATTGAAACAGATACTTTGATTCATAAATATCAAACATGACTTACACGTACTTTCTAATATAAAAAGGATGAAACCAAAAGACGCATTGATGAGGTAGAAACGAAGAACAAAACTTACATCTTTGAGATTATGTCGACTCCTTCCACATTTTTTAAAGTCATCTCGTAGACAACCTCTTGAAATTTTTTCATGGCCAATGGAGGCAAACTTATAGCTATCAAAGTACCCTTTTCTCCCTTGTCATTTTTAACTGGCACACCAAAACTAATGTGAGATATAGCATAAGGAATCCCTCCAAAAATGGGCTTTCCCCATCCAAAATCAAATTCATCAAATCCAGCAGATCTATTATCTGCGATTATAAAATTCCATGATTTTGTAACCTTTGGTCGCCCTTTAATCACCATTAAATCTGTTACTGATCTTATATATTCTTCATTCATATGATCTTTAAGTTTCTTGATCAATTCAACTGCATACGTCAGTGGATTTGAACATAAAAGTCCTGCTTTTGATACTGCAACTGGATTAATGAACGCATTCCCATAATATCCAGATGGAAGTTCAAATTTTAGTGATTTTCCACGTATGTTAATAAGGTACGTCAACTGAACAATTTCTTCAGGGTGCAAATCAAGAGCAATTGTACGACACTTCCATAAAAACGCCACTAGTAGCTCAAATTTTGTTGTTTCACAATTTGGAGAAACTTGAATTCTAATGGCTTCCATCTCCTTATTTCCAAAGAAAAATGAATTCTGGATCAACTTGTCTTCCATAGATTCCCATGCAATTTTTGATTCAATTTGCTCATCAAACTCATGGTGAATACATGTAATGCATGGCGATGATCTAGCACTTAGGAGATCCCTTTCCCATACAGGTAATATAGTAGGTGCAGATGCTCCTTGAATTAATTCACTTAATGCATTTAGAAACATATTCAAGCCATAGGCATCCATCATAGTGTGATTAAGTCTGAATCCGATAGCAAATCCACCGCAGCTAAAACGGGTCACCTATGCAAAGAGATATGTTAGTTTAAGAATTTAACTCCTATGCATTAATGGTATAAATTTCACTTAAAGATAACTACAAGTAACCCTTTATAAAAGGAGGAAGACTAATAACTTGAAAAAAGAAGAAGAAGGTAGCATGTACTTTGTTTCCTTTCTTATCTCGGGGAGTAGTCGTGGAGCTAATTTTAATCAAGAAGGTTCAAATGAGTCTCTGGCTCCGCTACTACATGAGTATCCTACACCATATATAGGTGTGGGTTTGACTCCACCTTCTTCTTCCCTCTTTGTTTTTCTAAGATTTCGAATAACAGGCTCGAGTTCAAGTCAATTCTATTTTGATACTTCCTCAGAAAAAGATGATCAAACAATTCTCAATGATTCCCGAAGTTTTTGAAAGAAAAAGGATAATGGATATATATTAGTTGTTTACCTGAACTAACAAAAGAGGGCAGCCAATGATTCCATCAGAACCAGGAATATTGTGCAGTAGTAAATCCAAGTATGGACATGGTGGTTTAATGGAGTCACCTAATTTCTCAAGCTCCACATGTGCATCAGCTTCAACAAACAAAATTCCTTCACCATTGCAATTTACCATAAGCTTCCTATTAGGCCCTTCGATGAGCCTACCAGCTAATGGATAGTAAAACACTAGTGCTTTAGACAATCCATCATTGATAAATTTTGCAGGATCTTTGCCTTTCATTGAAGAATTATATTTGTAAAACATTATTATCGGAATTTGGAAACGAAGACTCCCTTGATCATCCATGTCAGAAAGATGTTTAGTACCCCGAGGTGTCACTATAGCGGGAACTATTAATTTTGGCTTGTGATGTGTTATTGAAATTAGCATAGTGTATGTCAATTACGTGCTATTCGATAAAAGAAAGAGCGGTGTATGATGAAAGTGGTTTATGAAATGTACATCGAAATGAAAATATTTAATCTTGGTAAGCATTTGGATTTAGATACATAGTGTCAAATATGCAACATACAAACGCCTAAGTGATTTGAGTATATCCATATAACAAAAATGTGGTGATGAGAAAGTTGGACCCTACACTACTAAAGTACTTTAAAATGATCAAATTTGAAAATAATAATTATATGTGCATATTTATCGCAAAATTGATAGTTATCCTAAAGGTGTAGCTTCACAAGCTAAAACAACATTAAAGAGACTGTTTCACAAGCTAAAACAACATTAAAGAGACAGTTCAAGGATGATCAAGACTCGGTTCTATTAATTGTAGCAAATTTGGTTCGGTTCAACTTGAGTTTAGCCTGTATTATTATTTTTTGTGTGTCTTACTTTTCTTTTTAATAAATCTATGAGAAAAGTTATACATCCTTATATAAAAATTATTTTAACTTTATGTTTTTCATGATTTATAGCTCACACAAATGTTTATGATTTGTTTCAAATTACAAATTTCAAAACAATTCATTTCTTTTTTAAATTTGATGTTCAATCAAATACACAGTTTCAATTTTCATTATTGTCGGTACAAATAATGCCACATAATTAAGGAAACGTCTTTTCTTCCAGTGTTTTCGAGAGATTCTAACGTAAGAGGTTTGTCTTTCTGCGTGAAAGACATTAAATGAAAATCAATGATTTCGACAGTTTAATTTGTTCTGTCCTTAGCACTCCAACCTCAAATGTTTGTCAAAGCTATGTGGGCTGGTTGTTAACCAAAAGATAAAGATAAGAATGCCACATAATTAAGTACAAGTGATTTTTGTTTTAATAAACAGAAAGGTAAAAGAATATCTCGATATCATGCGACATTGATTATTTATACCCTCCGTTATACTATCCATCAATTTCTACCCCGACCTTGTCAGAGGCGGAGCTTGAGAGATTTGAATTTTATGAGTTCTGATAAGTTGCTAGATTCTAAATTTATAATTTGTACATATTCAATACACTTTTAAAGTTAAATACATGGTTTGAATCAAAGCTATTAGGTTTGACGGAATCCCGCAATAGACACTCTAGCTCCCCCCTATACGTTATAGAATTGGGGTGCAAACATACCCCTACGCCGTTAGAGCCTGCACCATGACAACACCATCCCATGTGGCCGGACTATTTGTCAAGGTGAATGCCATTTGACATGTCATCTCACCCAACCACAATATAAATTACTACCACCATGATGTTCGGCCAAACATATATATATTTATCCATTGTTGCCTCATATATTAGTACTTTTTATCATCTTTTGAGTATTAATTACATTACCTTGTGCTTAATATTATATTTTTACTGAGTAAAAATAAAACGGTGTGAAGATGAATAGATTCGGAGCAAAATTGAATAAAAAGTGAAAGAAAAAGAAAAATAGAACCAATGGAATACAAGAGATGGGTCATGTTGAAGTTGAAAGAAGGAAAACGAAAAAGAGAGTAAGGATTTGTTATAAACCATTTTGTCAAGTTATATTTTGAATGTATTATTAATGATTATATAAGTAGAAGTGTAAATTGTACCACTTGACTTAAAGTGATAAATACAATTTGCAGTTGCAAGTTGTATCTTAGTTGTGTCAAGTTGTGTCCAAGTTGTAAAGCAACTTGTACAAGTTGTATATGTTGTAGGTTGAGAGACAAAACTCTTCTATAAATAGGGAGCTTTGCCTTCTCATTTGTAACATCAAGAAAAGTGATAATACAATCTCTCCCTCCTCTCAACAAAGTTATTGGTTTGCTTCTTTTATTTATTTGCAATTATAAATTTTTATAACACGTTATTAGCATGAGACTTTGCCATCTTTTATAAATATTATGAAAAGATCGAAGGTACATTTGCTTTAAAGTCACCTTAATAGTGGTATCATATTTATATCTCTATCTCGTGTATAGTTACAGATAAATATGTAAAGTTTACATGATATTGTATATTCTAAGATTTACGGGCCCTGAAAATAATCTAGTCAAAATCATGAATTGCAAAACTGGGTTTTAATATATGAAATTCATGTGTGAGTGTGATGAATTAATTAATCCAAAACTACTGTAAATGACTATTTCAAGCTTTTTGAGGTGAAACCCTTTTATAAAGTAAGAACTAAGAAGTATTGCATCTTGAGATAAAGACTAGTTGAAGAGTCCAAAACTCCACCATAAGAATATTTTTTTTTAACTAAATAAAACTCTCTTTTATCCTCACTTTTTCAAGAAATCTATATTTTTCTCTACACCCACAAGGTAAGGATAACTAACTATTTATTGTTGACACCTAATTTTCACCTCATAAAACGCATATTTTAATTTTAAATTTTTTCGAGTCCAAGACGGAGTAAGAATGCCCTTAAAAAAAATTTAAAAATTCCGAGAAAATTGCAAAAGTTGACGTATAATTATTATTTCATAAAAATTAACGATTACAAGAAATTACGAGTTCATTACTTTCACAAACACGATTTGAAAAGAAGATACATATCCCGCTCCGTCTAACTCGGAAAAATTGTTAATTAAAACGACGTATGAATGACGGCTCATTTTTTACTGCATTTTTCATATTTTTAAATATTACTTGAAAGTATATTAATATTGGGCTCGTTTTGAAGCTTGTGTTTTAAAACAACGTATTATGATTTTTATTTTGTCGAAATATTATTTTATGAGGGGCATATTAGACTAATTAACCTAAAACTATATAAAAACTATGCTACATTTTTATAAAAAACAAGGAGGGAATTTTATCCATTTGTACCTTTGTTGGTACTATTTGGATAAAGTCTTTTCGACGGGGGGGGGTACGGCAAGTGGCCCATTTTTGTCTATAGAATTCTAATAGTTGGATGATTTTTTGAAAATTTGAATAAGAATTTTGGGGGGAAAACTATGCCACGACCATTTCCGTCCATAATTCTAAATTGGCTTGCCTACAAATAGAATGGATGGACATTAAAAAGAGGAGGTCACATTTTTTTTTTTTTGAGAGAGAGAAAAAAGGGAGAAATTTTATCTTTCTATTTTGGGGGATGTGGACTACACAATAGAAAATAAAAAAATATCCACCATCATCTTCTTAGAAGATGGTCACGGATGAAAAAAAAAATAGGAGGGATCCATAGCAATAAAAAAACATATCACCACCTTCTTTCACTCCATTTTTTACCTTCACCATTTTCACCACCTAAAACCCCATTATTGAAACCACACACAAGAGAGGAAAAAAGATAAAAAAAGAAAAGAAAGGGAGTTGGAATATTAGCAAAAAAAAAGAAAAAAAAAAGCTAAATTTTAATTTATATATTCAAAAACTTAGTAGTGTCACACCCCTTTTTCTCCACAAAAAATGATTTATGATGTTAAGTTCAAAAGGGTTTTAAATTAGAAAGTGACGAAAATTGTGTTTCGAAAAGGGATTTTATTTAAAGAAAAAGAGTCGTCACCTGACATCGAGTTTTGATGTGTCAAGTCACCGTAAAATCAATATCCCTTTTAAAACAAGTTTGACTCTAAAAACTGATCAACGACAGAAATTTCGGTTAAGGAATTCTGTTGACCGAGGGGAAGGTGTGAGGCATCCCTCGAGTCCCGTGGTTTCAGCACGGTCGCTTTAATTAACTCGTATTGACTTAAGCGGGAACTCAATAGGATAAACTCAAACAACAAACGAGCACGCGCACAAGAAAAGTTTGAAAATAAAGTCTAAATTATTACTACTTGAAATAAAAGAAAAATGCGAGAAAGTAAACCTATACTAAACTATACTAAGCTATCCCCGACATCCGGGGTCTTCTCCACATACGGCCTCCATTTTTACATTGATTTTCTTCCGGGCCATCCCACCCGGGAATGAATATACAATATGGAAAGCAAGTAAAAGAAAAACACACAAGCGATTAAACGGCCTAAAGATTTGCCTACCCAACCCGACTTTACGAAGCAAGTAATAAAATTCAAGCCCAAACTTTATTATTAAGACCCAAATTAGTCCCCCCTTTTTTAGATCCTAAATCCAATACAAGCAGATTAACACCCCTAACTTCCAACTATTACAGGTGATTCAATTCCTAATCTTTATCTTAAAGATACAAACTAACGAACCAATTATTCCCATGAGCAAATAATTAAATCAAGTTAATCTTAAACCATAACCAAGATACTGCTCGGCTAAACAGCTTCGAACTCGACGATAACTGAAGCTTTGATAATGAGCCTATGGTTGGATTAAGGTGGTTTAACTATGGTTTTCCATTGTTACGTTTGATTTATAATTTAAAATTGGATCCCTTTTTTTTCTTAGCTCTGTTCGTCACTCTCCCTCTATAAAAAATGAAAATGATTTCCCCCCCCCCCCCCCCCCCAACTTGTTTTGCGTCACTGTGTGTGTAAATTTGGAAAATTCCCCTCTTCCATCTGTGTATTTGCCTATGTGTGATATATCGATATATTGATGATGATGAAAAATGGGCGAGGGTTCCACCCAAAGGAAAAAAACTTTGCTAATTTTTGTGATAAGGTTTGTTATTAAGTTTTGTCATTTTGCGGTGAGGTGATATAATCTCATTTGCTAATTTTTTTTTTGTCATTTTTTTTATTTACCTGTAAAATGAGAAATACTTAATAACTATTTCTAGATAGAGAAAATATACTATTTAACATAAAATAACTAGCTAAATAAAATTAAATCCTAAAAAAAGCATATTTTTTGTAATTTTCATTCTTTTGAAACCCTCAATTTATACTCTAGAAATAGCAAATATTTTTTATCCTTTTGATTTTCGCAAATAAGCCTACTAAATAAAAATATAATAAAATCGACACATCAAAATTAAAATTAAAAGACATATTTAAAAACTATAAGGTGAAACACACGGGGAGGGTCAAAATTACGTGTCTACAAGTAGCCTATACACACTCTTACTAAAAATACACAAAATATAAATACAATAGATATATATATATATATATATATATATATATATATATATATATATATATGAAGAATACATATATCATCCAAAATATTTAAAAAGAGTAGACAATGTTAAGTGATTTTAGGTTAGTTAAATCGATAACAAAATAAGAAAAAGAGTAGCTTAAGTTAGAATTTTTGACATTGTGTTAGTAGGTTTAGTATGATTTATTCAATATTGTTAGCTTTTGATATATAAAAAAGAAGAAGAGAATTTTACGTTGCAATTCATTTTATAAAAGTTATTTGCATTAATATTAGAACTTTTTAAATATTTCAAAAATAACATATTATATAACAGATTTAGCCAATAATTAAACATGAGTAATGTCCCAAATGAAGGGATGAATTTTACTCTCTTTCTCCCACTAAATTAGGAATTGAATGCTAGAAGTTCTTTTTTCCTCTTTTCTCTCTTCCCAAACTAAATTCGGATTAAATGCTAGAATAATATTTTCTCTCTCTCTTCCCTATTTTCCACAAATGCTAATACCACTAAATTAGGGGTTGGATGATAAAACGTCATAGAAAGCATGTTTTTATTTTATTTTAATGGTATAAGTACAATATAAGTAAGATCTTTGAGAATATGCATGATTATGCTTAATTAATACACAAAATTATTGACAAAATTTATGGTATATTCCTGGTATGTTTATGATATTAAACATTTATACCAGAAAATATGTCATAATTATGAAAAGCTTAAAAAAAAATTATATGCTCAGATATAACATATTTGTGATATATTCACCACTTAAAATTTAATTACAACAATATATTCTTGGGATATAAAAAACATGTCATATATTTTCTAGATATATATACATAAAACACATGGTTACTAATTTAACATATATCTAATATTTTTTTTTATATTTAAAAAAAAAAAGATGCGTACATTCTTTTTCTGAACATAGATTGTTTGTATACTTGTGTGTGTGTATATATATAGGAAGTTTTCTTTTTGATGAACTATATAAGGAAGTTATCCTCTCTGCATTTGTCTGTTTGCTTATTTATAGGGATTATTAATTGGTGTCCTTATTAAATGGAATGTAATAAGTTGTTTTAATTATGGAATAAATCATTAAATCTGTTAAGTTACATTAATTATGCCAAGACACGGGTTACGTGTTTTTTTTTTTTTTTGGGTTTGGTTGGGCGGGGGGGGGGGGGGGGGTTTGATATTATTTGGCTAAAATCGATATGTTTAATTTTGTGCTAAAATTATTTAATTTAAAATTTAAAATTTTCTATTTATGAAACTTACAAAAAAAAAAAAAAAAAAAAAAAACTTAGTTCTTGTGAGTTTGTTACTAATTCATAGCAACTATTGAGCCTTTTGCATAAATTGTCCTTTTATTTATAAGTATGATAATTATGGGCTTGGCTTAAAAGCATTGTAATTCATTTTGGCTTTGTAAATTAGATAAATTGACCTCGGCCTATTACTAATGTTTTGTACACCTATTTTTTGTGACCTCCCAAATTTGTTGGTGGGTCTTTCGAGGCTCACTAACATTTCTAGATCGAGTCAATCCCTATCATGGAAGGACTAAGGCATTGGAGCATAATTTGGAGCTAAAATATTTACTTATGCATTTTTCTGTTGGGTTTGGTCGCCCAACTCCCTATCTATTTACTATTTATTTGTCAAAATTGATTAAATGTGATTTATTGGAACCCTTAAAATTGTCATGTATTAGAGTTGCCAAAAAATCGTTTTCTAAATATAAAACTGATTTTTACAATTATTAGCATATAAAAATGATTTTTGGGACAAAATAATAGACTTGATTAATTTTGCGGAACTAGAGACAAAAATGATTGTGGACCGTGCATATGAACATTTTGGACAAAATTGGACTTAAACTATTTTTTGGATTAACTTGGACTAAAAGGATAAAAATCTAAAAAATATAAAATATGATTAAAATATGGATAATAATAGTATGCCAAAAAATGATTTTTTTTTATAAAACTTAAAACTAAAAAACCTTTTTCTAAACTCGGGTGGGCTTACGTAGTGTTCTACTTAGGTTAACGCATTCGGGTTTTAACCTAGTTGTTCTAGTCCGAAACCCAAAACGCCCAATTTTGGGCAAAATTCTACCATTTTCATTTCTTGAAAAGTGAGTATTTTTGCATAAATGACACATCTTGATTTGCGGAAATATAAACAAAAGTAGTTTTTTATCACAAACAATTTATATCTACAAAGACATACTATTAGAACCCGTAGGTCAATCGTATTTTACCGATCCTTAATACTGGGGTGCCTAACACCTTCCTTGGGGGATCACCAGAACCCTTATTATAACTTTGGTTAGATTGGAATTCTTTTAAAATTTAACCGTTTTGAATGAACCCTTTTCGAACCGGGTTTCTAATTTCCTAAAAATTAGGTGGAGACTCTAAAATAAAGTTCATTTAGAGCACCATCCACGTAGAAGTATATTTTTTCCTTTTTTCTGATACGATTGACAACCGTACTTCATCGGGACACTTTCCTTTTTAAATGAGGCAAGTGCAAATACGAATTAGAAAAAATACGCCCCGCTACATTTATAGTTAACAAAATCATCCATGAGTTGAATAGGATAATAGTGGGGTAGTAATGTGAATAAATAATGGGAGAATAATGGCTTAGAGGTTACATAAGTTACAAGACTAAAGATGATGAATATGGATGAATAAATGAGTTAGTGGGGAGCAGAATGGTAGTGGCCACATTCTGCCAATTAACTGAAGGTGAGAATGGATCATTGAAAGTCATTTTAACACAACACTATAATATAATATTTTATTATTAAAATGCACAAATGACCAACACTAATCAAATGCCTTAAAACTGCAGACAAGTTACTCCATTTCTGGTTTCTCTTGATTTGACGTAAGCCTATGATACATATCAACTTCAAAGACAGTTCAACAGTTTATAGAAAATTTGGATTCTAATAACAAAAAAGAAGCTGCAATTAGAAACAAAAAATCATGCTAAAACAGAAGCAAAAAATACAATCTGGACCACTAAAGGAACAACCAGTCCTGCAAAAGTGGCAACACTAGATTTTCCATTAGTCCATGTCATTGCTAAATTCCTCGTACAACTCAGAAGAACTTGTGCAACAAAACTCAACACTGAAATTACTTAGCTTCACTAAATTGGAAAAAGAAAAAGGTAAAAAGAGTTGGTCACGTAAGAGGTTACAACATGATTTTAGGCGATAAATGGACAATACTTCAAAATACCTATTGCAGGAATAACAACTGTTATTAGGGCCATTTCTCAAGGCTCACATAAGGTTTTTCTAATAGAGATTTCGTCAAACACTCTTTGATCAACTTCAGCAAGCGATAATTCCTAATCTTTCAAACATTTTAGAAAAAAAAAATTGGATTATATCTTACATCGTAGGACAGAATATTATATTGCACTGCTTGTGTTACATATCTACAAACATGAGGTGTACCAACTATATTCAGTTTTCAGCTTTTTGACACAGATTTATGTAGAATTGAATGTTCGTTTGATATGATTATAAGCTTATAAATTATCTTAAAATCCCCGACTTCGATACTACTTATCTGTGATGCATCATCATTTCTCATGTTCTTTTAACATCTTAGAAATTTCCTCTAATTGCACTTATTATGGCCCAGGGAGAAATTAAGCTTCTTCTTCAATTTTAAAGTATGTATGAGCCGTAGAGTACTATAATTTTACCGACTGACCAAAGCAGTAATTTCCAAAAAGATTGAAGGCACCTAGCAAATAACTAATACAACTTACTCTAGATCATTAATTCAGTATTGTACCAGTATATTCTAAATATTCTAACCAGTCAAGGTAGAGTGGAGAGAATCTGGGTAGAAGACTATAGAATTCGATAAAGGGTCATACGTCCATGAAAATATTTTATAATTGTCTTTACATTCATATTCATAAAATTGAACCATATGCTCGTGTCATGATATTCCAATAATTAGCATCATTGCACACCAACTAACCAAAAAAGAAGAATAAAAAAAGTTAGCCACCACCTCATGGCAGAGGTCCTTGAGCTCAGATATCACTTTTTTAGGAACCATTATATATTGAAAGTTCTTTTTTTTTTACTGGTAAATAGTATGAACGGTTGGTAATTTATAATCTTTAGTACAATGTATTATGTAGCTTCTTAGATAGCCTAATTTCAAGCTCCCAGGTTTTAGCTTTAAGGGAAGTGGATGTACATATGAAGTACATTTTCTAAATACATTTTAGCAAAAGAATTTAATTACCATATTGATGAAATTATATCGTCTAATGTGTACAAAGAAGAAGAAGAACAAATGTTGATAGACGGAGTAAACAAGAAATGACAACAAATGATTCAACTGGGCCTCTTGACACGTTTGGGCCACCGTCAAAATGTTTGGGCTCAGATGTCACCATAGCGAACAATCAAATTCAAGCCCAGTTCTATGCTACCACATCACAACATATAGACAACCCACCGTATAGTATAAATGACACTTTGTATAGGACAAAATTAAATATTTCCAGGAATAAAATAGCTGTAGGATATAATTAGTTTGTTACACAATTATTTTATTTATACTTTCAGTCCTTAGTGCCTAGCTTAACTTGCATAAATTAGACATCATCTTGTACACATTAGAATAGTGAAGAAATACAGAGAAAAGCTTCCACAAAATTTTCATTCTCTTTGAATTTTCTCATGGTATCAGAGTAGGTGTAGTGGAACTGCTTTTCTCGAATCACCATCACATACTTCTTCACCTTTCTTCCATAGTCAGGCAAGATTATGTCGACTGAACTAACAAAAACCTCTACACAAACTTCCACTGGAGCTACCATTGTTCCTAGAGAGAAGAGTGTAATTGATGTTCTTCCACCAACTCATCCTTATCATTTGAATGCTTCAGATTCACTTGGTATGAACCTTATAAGTGTTAGTTTTGATGGCAACAGTTATGGGAACTGGAAGAGAGGAGTACTAATCTCACTCTCAGCCAAAAATAAACTATGTTTCATTAATGATAAAGCAGAATTCCCAGAAGAAACCTCACCTCTTTTTGAGCAATGGTCAAGATGTAATGACATGGTCATTGCATGGTTGTTGAATTCTTTGAGCAAGGACACTGCAGAGAGTGTACTCTATTCTCAAAGAGACTCAGATTTGTGGAATGAGCTGCAGGAAAAGTATGGTCAGCCTGATGGTTCTAAGTTATTTCAACTTCAAGGAGATCTCAACAATATCTCTCAAGGAACCAGTGATGTTGCTTCTTATGACAACAAATTGAAGAAACTGTGGGATCAGCTAAAGGTCTTAAACACATTCATGAACTGCAACTGTGAATGCAAATGTGGAGCTAAGGCACATAGCCACAAGATGAATGAAGACATGAAACTGGTTCAGTTCTTAATGGGACTAAATGAAGCTTTCTCAGCATGTAGGGGAAATATTCTCATGATGAAGCCTCTACCATCAACAAGTCAAGCTTACTCTATCATTCTTCATGAGGAATCTCAAAGAGAGGTACATTCCAGTAACAATGTGAACATTGACTCATTTGCCTTCAATGTTAGTAGGTGGAACCAACAAAGAAATCCAAATCCCAGAAAAGCAAACACACAGATCTCAAATCCAAAAAATCAGAACAATTTCACACCAAACAATAATAACTTCACACCAACAACAACCTCTTTTGCACTCATTGCAAGAAAACCAATCACACTATTCAAGGATGTTACAGATTAATAGGTTACCCTCCCGATTTTAAGTTCACAAATAAAGCTAAAAGACCCTACAACAACCCTAGAGCTAATGCAGCTGCTTCAGGAGAAACTATGATGCAAGGAAATGAGGAAGGAACTGGTGGAATGAATGCCTATCCTCCTTCCAGAATTGTAGGAAGCAGCAAATCATCCATTTTCAACATCAAAAGTTTCACAAAGGATCAATGTCAACAGTTGATTGACATGTTTTCTGCAGTACACTTACCCCTCACATCACTTTAACCAATGTGTTTTTTGTCCCTTCTTTCAAACACAATTTATTTTCTGTAGGACAGTTTGTTTTTTAGACTAATCTTGGAATTCTATTTACTAAAAGTGGATGTTACATACAGGCCCATTCAGTGTAGATGAGGTAGATTTTTGGGTCTCTATCTACTGAGAAGTGACACTTCCACAGCCAAGCTCAACCCATCCAAACCTACTAAGTCTCTAGTTGTTAAGTCTAGTTTGTTTTCAAATAAAAGTCTTGTTGTGTCTAATGTTGGGTCTAGTTCTTCTGATCCTGATATTTGTAATGTTTCCTCTATCAAAAATGAAAAATGTTTCTCAGAATTTTGACTCTTGCACACTTTGGCACTATAGACTAGGTCATTTACCCTATGCTTCAATGAGGAAAATTAATGGTGTTTCAATCGATCTACCAAAACGGATGAACTTCCTTGTGATATACATCCCGGATAATACAAACAGTCTAAATTGCCTTTTTCAAAGAGCCAAATTTCTTCACAAAATAGCTTTGACATGATTCACATAGACACCTGGGGACCCTATAAAACACAGACTTATAGAGGGGAAAAATTACTTCTTGACCATAGTAGATGATTTTTCAAGAACAACTTGGACTTTTTTGCTATCTACCAAATCAAATGCTTTTCCCATTTTGAAGTCCTTTTTAGCTTATGTTGAGAGGCGGTTTGGAAAGAAAATAAAAATTTGTTAGATGCGATAATGCCTATGGTAAGGTTACGGAAACCTACCTAGTGATTTTTTTATTTCAAGGAATCATCACGGACGTCTTGTGTTGCTACCCACAACAAAACGGGGTAGGCGAAAGGAAACATAGACACCTTTTGGAAGTTTGTAGAAGTCTAATGTATCAATCACATTTGAGTCCTAAATATTGCGGGGAAGCCTTGTTGACTGCCACTCATCTTATCAATCTTTTACCTACCAAGATTCTTAACAACCAAACACCTTATGAGTTACTATTTCAAAAATCACCCTCCTATGCACATTTAAAAGCTTTTGGGTGTTTGTATTTTGTGTCAACATTATCTGCTAAAAGAGACAAATTGTCACCTAGAGCTATTCTAGGTGTTTTTCTTGGTTATCCTTTTGAGAAAAAGGGTTATAAAGTACTGAGTCTTATTAACAAACAGATCATAGTGAGCAGAAATGTTAGGTTCTATGAGTTTATTTTTCCTTTTGCCTTATTTTTCCTTTTGCCTATTCAGCACCTATGTCACAACTGTTTCCAGGGCCTTTCAAGAGTGATGAGCCACTCACTTATACCCAGTTTCCATCATCTAACCTTGCACCTAATCCACCATCTTCACCTAATACATTTTTTCCACAGAACTCAGTAACACCTGCTAACTCTACTCCCATTTCAGGTTCAATTCACACCAACACTACTAATTCCAACACATCCAGTCCTATTTCCTCACCTACTACAGATGTTTGTTCCACAACATATTCTCCTTTACCTACTCCTAATGAACTTACACCAGTGCCCATGTAAGTGTTGCCACCCGGTGGAGGACTTGCGTTACATCAACTAGAAAGTACGTTTTTCCTTTGCATTTGTCGATTTTATATGTGACACATGCTTTTTTGGCTTATTTCTCCTAGCCCCCTATTTCACCTATTCATTCTTTTTCTTATGCTCTGTTAAGTGATCACATTCATAGTCTCATACACTCTATTGAGAAAATTAGGGAACTAACATCTTACCATGAAGCTGCACTTCATCCTGGCTGGAAAATTGCCATGGAAAATGAAATTCAAGCTCTTGTTTCCAATTCCACATGGGAAATTGTCCCTTTGTCTCCGGGAAAGAAACCTCTCCCCTGCAAATGGGTTTACAAAGTCAAGTTAAAGTCCGATGGTATATTAGAGAGATTAAAGGCACGTTTGGTGGTAAGGGGGGATATACGGCGTGAAGGAATAGACTACACCGAGACTTACTCACCTGTAGTGAAGATGACTACTATCCGGTGCATTCTTGTTGTTGCTATCAAGAATTCATGGCCTTTATTTCAATTAGACGTGAATAACGCCTTCTTACACGGAGACTTGGATGAAGCAGTCTTCATGAGATTTCCTCCTGGCATCTCTCCACCTTCTAATAATGTTGTTTGCACCTGAGGAAGTCTCTCTACGGCTCAAGCAGGCATCACGCCAATGGTATGCTCATTTATCTGTAGCTTTGGGTAGATGAGGTTTCACTGCTTCACTTACAGATTATTCACTTTTTTACAAGGCCTCTGGTTCACTCATCACTCTCTTAGCAGTATACGTTGATGACATACTGCTAACTAGGAACAACCAACAAGAAATTGAAGAATTTAAGTCATTTCTCAACCATGAGTTTCGCATAAAGGATTTGGGGTTAGCAAGTTACTTTCTTGGAATGGAAATCTTGCACATCCCAGAGGGTTTGATCATCACACAACGAAAATTTGCTCTTGATCTTATATCGGAACACCCAGACCTTCCTGGTAGAGCTATTTCCACTCCCGTGGATCCCACTATCAAGCTCGCCACCGAATACAGGGGAATTGTTATCGAATCCATTGTTCCGGCGTCCCCATTGGGTCGATTGAATTTCTTGAATCACACTCGCCACCGATCTTGCATAGGCAGTTCAATCTGCGAGCCAATATATGCAAATCCTCGATCTGGGCATCTACAACCTGCTCTTCACACCTTACGATATTTACGACGAGATCCTGGTCTTGGCCTCTTCGTGAACTCTTCATCTTCTTTTCAACTTTTAAGCTACAGTGACGCCGATTGGGCTTCTTGTTCAGATAGTCGCCGATCTGTAAGTGGTTTTTATATCAGCATTAGCGGTTCCTCCATTCTCTTGGAACTCCAAGAAACAGCAAGTTGTTTCACTATCATCGGCGGAGGCGGAGTATCGTTCCCATAAGCCGCACAGTCGCGGAAATTATCTTGGCTTGTACGCATACATCGATCTTAGTGTTTCCCCTTCTCTTCCCATCTCTCTACACTGTGACAATCAATCCACCATCCATATTGCCAAAAACCCAGTCTTTCATGAACAAACCAAGCACATCAAGCTTGATTGTCACTTTGTTCGTGAAAAATTGCTCGATGGTCTTATTTTCGCTTTCTTTTAGAGATAGCCGGCGGACTTGTTCAAACTGCAACTGCTTTGATAGAGAGGAAATAAAAAATCTTGTTGGCATAGCAATCCAGTTGTTTATAGATTTTGGGATCTTGAAGCACATCGATAAAGACGTCACACCTAGAACACAATTGAAAAATAGCATTGGATGACAGACTTGAAGCATATGCTTAAAAGGAGAACAAATTTTCTTCTGATACTTGAGTTTTGCAGCCACCATTTTGTCCAAACAGTATATCTGTATCCGGTCTATCACCGATCATGTATATCTGGGACTTCTGGATCTTAAAACTGTTGTGATAACTTTAAAGAAGATTATAATTTTTGGTACTGGTTTGTACTCAGAAATTAAAAACCTTGTAACACGTCACCCCTAGATCCTATGATCCCGACTCTAACATCCTCACTCACCCCATTACATCAGAACTACCATTCTATTTGAATTGGAGAGCAGATTCTCCAATATATAATAGTTTTAGATGGAAAATCTAATTTTATTGAATGTCCCCGAATGGACGCTTTAGTTGATCAACCAATAAGTACTAAAAAACTCTCGATATAGCGACATTTTCCCCCATTAAATACATAAAAAAACATGCAACAAACACCAATCTCCAATACCTTTTGAAGGATCCTGATTGCAATTTTTGGGACATTGTGAAGCATGATGGAATTTGTCAATGACATTATTGTTTCTGTTGGTTGTAGACCTCTAACTGCCATACACCAATGTAGCTATAGCCAAAGTAAACTCAAGCAAACAATGATTTTGAAATGCTTAAATATTAATGCATTTAACGCAACTACATGACAATTGTAATAAAGATTGAGAAAAGAATAACTATGTGCTAAAACACTAAGGTTCTGCTAAAAATACCAAATATTGAAACAATTACGAAACCGCTTACATAGCCAAGAGGCTGGCAGTTGCACCATCAAAAATACACTTCACTCACTAAGAATTTCTTTCGCAAAGATAAACATGCAATCAGTTCAAAATTGAAACACCAACAATCTTTGAAGTCCCCACCACAACCAAAATAAACTTTTAGCGCAATACATGAAATAAATCAAGCAGACGATGGTCATTGGTGAGTCAAATTAAACTCACATCAAAGTTTTCACACAAAGATTAATATTGAATCCAGTTGAAATATGTTGCCTATATTCAACATGCATTGACCAATCTCTATCAAAGAGCCGAAGACCAACTTGAAAAAGCAAGCTCGAAATAAATGGACGAAAAAAGAGGAACGATGTTTGAGGCGTGTTTGCCTAATCAGTTACTTCTAGAGTTTTTTAGTGGACCACATGAACGGAATTTGAATTTCTCTTAAAAAAGGCACAATCAGCGAAGTCAAGTTGGAACTGATTCAGAAATTTGGAAAAAAATCTTGTAAAACCAAGAAGAAAAAGCAAATAAGAGGATGAAATAAGGGAAGAGGGAGGATATCATTTTGCCCCTAAAACAATCAATATTAATGCAAATATCCTTCGTCGTACAGTCGATCCACGCTTATTATATAGTTAAATAAATGTGCTTTTAAGGAAGCCAGGGAGGACCCGCTATTGAAAATATACAAAGTAATAATTCTAGATTAAAAAGGAGTTTCGCAATAAGTATTCGATTTGGGCATCAAGGAAGTGTTGAAAAAAAGACCGGACCTCAAGCTAGTGGTTATGGTTGTCGCTCAGAAGTTTCGAGTTTATTTTGACGGCGCACCACTAATGGAAGTTTCGGTAAGGTTTCATCCTGTGGGGATAATCTACATACTTTCCATATCTACTATTTTTTTTTTTTTCACTTTTTTCTATTTTTAATTAAGAAAGTCACTATTTCTAAATTCTAATAAGTATTTTCGCTGAATGCACATATTTCTCAATGGTACTACACAGAGGCGGATCCAGGATTTGATGACTACGAGTGCCACCATTATTAAAAATCGTTTTTTTGAGAGACAAATATTGATAGACGCTGTCAGTCTACTATTCCGTCAAGATAACTAACGGCCACTATAAAACTAATAAAATTGTTTTTAAAATTTTTCTTAATGAAACTGACTGACTTCCGTAGGTTAGTTTTGCTCAAAAATGCCTAAAAGTTATTAAAAAAATAAAATAAAATTCTAATATCGTCTTGTTTTTAATTTAATTACCGATGGAGGCTGCGAAAAAATACAAGGGAGTCCATCAATTTTTTTTCGAGATGATAATTTTCGATAAATAACTATCCATCGGTTTTGTCCCTCGAAAAAAGGTGTGTTCTTAGTAGTGCGCTATCTTTAATGCAAACTTACCGCTAGTTAATAAGATTGAATTAAGATCTACGTTCGGTTGACTCGATCCATTTTGAATTAATTCGGTTCAATTCAATAACATCATTACTTATATTTATTAATACATCACGCTCTATGCAACAAATTAACCAATACAAAAAATAAAAATAAAATGTCAAATAATGATAACAAAACTTAGGGAAAAACCGAAATCCAACTAAATATAACTGAAGTAAAGCAAGAATATATACTTGATGGAGGGGGAAAAAAAAAGAGGAAATAGCCAAATAGGGCAAAGAAATAAACAAGGAAACTGAGCGAGCCTACAATGGTGGAAGCAGAGGCAGCTGAGTCGTGTTGAAGCAGCGACAGCGGTACCTGAAGCAAGGGAAAGTGGCGGAGGTAGGTCAATTTTTGTTTGGAAAGGAAATTTTAATTTACTAGGAGAGAGATGAGAATATATATATATATATATATAAACTTTGTAACTTTCTACTACTATTTTATTTTAAGAAAATATCCTTAAAAGAAGTTCTACTTTTAAACTTAATTAAACAAATAAAAAAGTCAACATTTTAAAAAGAAAAGTGTCAACTAGTACAACTGAAATTTTTTCCACCAAAAATAATACGGATAATTTTCCAAAAAAATATAAAAAAATAATTGTACTTGTGTCGGATTGAGTTATTTTGGGTAAAAAAAAATTATTTGAGTAAAATAATTTTAGAGATTGAAATATTTTGAAATTTAAAGCAATATTCATCATGCAAATAAAACAAGTCAACATTTTAAAAGAAGGTTCGGTTGCGTAGATGTATTTGTGTACGAAAAAGAAATTTAAAACGATATTCATCATATGATTGCTGCAAAAGAAAAACTTTTATGAGGAATGCCATGTTATATTTGTGTGAGGGTCTTTATTAATTGGCAAGTGTATAATATGGGTCCCACTCCATTTTAACTTCTCCCTCCCTTCACTACTAATTAAGTGTGAGGGTTCACTCCATGTTTTTTTCCTTCACTCTCGGATACCCTAGCTCCCCCCCCCCCCACCCCCACATTAGTTAGACCAACCCCCACTAAGCTTGATTAGTGCTTGACAAAAATACTTTTTATCTTTTATGTAGTTTGTTTACCTAAGCCATTTGATTGCACTAATTTAAATAACACAACAAGACACAGTAAAAAGAATTAATAATGTTTTGAATTAGTACTTCCGTGATTGATTAATTAAAGTCCTTCACAGTGAAGAAGATACTGAAAGATATAAAAATGTTGCATTTTACTTTTAAGTTACATCTGTGCAATAATAAACACCGATTAAAATAACTTTTTGATCATTCCGCCAACAAATAGAATTACCATCGTACCAAGTAGGGGTATAGCAAAAAAATGATAAATCACACCAAACCATTAAATTGAGTTAAATTTGAAAAATTATCTAATGGGTTGATACTGAAGAAAAAATTCGATCATAATTGATTTGATTTGGTTTTAACAAAAAAAGATCAGACCAAGACCAAATCAACCCGACATTATATATATATATTTATTTTAAAAATTATTTTATATAAAATTTTATTAAAATCTACTTTGTAAATATTTTTTAACTTTGTCATAGTTTTTGTTTCTTAACAATTTAACACCGTGTCTGTGCCCGCAATTTTATCTCAATGTCCATATATATATATATTAACTTCAATGAATCCATTACACTCCTAATGTTTTCGTTGTCCCTGGCAGCTATCCATCTATTTTAATCAAGTTTTTTCAAGTGTATACCGTTTATAAAGTTAGAAAGAGCTCATCTTCTAAAAGTTGAGGCTCTCATGTATGATATGACTTTTTTTGCCTTTTATGAAGTTGTGATTGATATTTTTGTGCGTAAGATTACAATGAACTGAATTAGATATGATTGTATGAAATTATGTGGCATTTGCATTATACTTCACAAAAAGCAAATTAATTTCGTTATAAACACGTTCGAACCAAGTAGAACCCGAAAAATTCGAAAAAAAATCGAGAATAAAAACTTGATCTTATTGATTTAATTTTGTTTATAGAATTGATAAATTTAATAAATACAAAACCCAAACCCATCAAACCTATCTACACGTACCAAGTATCAAATGAAGAAGATAAATATATAAATGAATACAAAAAGAATTGCTTGAAAAAAATTATAAAAAGAAATAATTGGGACAAGAAAATTGATCTAAAAGACTAGGCGATAGAAGAAATAGAATGAAAGAAATGAAGTTGCTACTGTTGAAGAAAGAAATAGCACCAAGAATGAGAGGGTAATAGAAGTGGGACCCACGCACATTTTAAGATAAAAATAGTCACCCTCACATGCCAGGTCATACTTATGCCACATCCACCATAAAATTTCTCAGTAAAATAGGGGAAATCTAGATCCTCTGCCACTGAGACTACAGGTACTATTATTACTACGGGTGAAACTCCAGTATTTTATAGTCTTTATATAAATATCTATATATAGAGAGAGAGTTTTGACCGAAGCTTGCGGGTGGCGTGGCACTCCGATACTTCTTAGTAGATCCGCCCCTGATACTACACCAATTTCATCAATCACAGGGCCCTAAAAACTACAGAAAAAATAAGGCAATGTCGTTTGAGAATAATGGTCAGTTTGTAATTACCAGAGACTTTACATGTAAGATGTTAGTATCGTCTTTCTTATTTTTGTTTTTGTACTGTCTATACATATTCCTACAAGTGATAGAGATTTTGATCCACAGTAGACATTTGTTGGTAAATATTTATTGTATTGATAGTAATCTATTACATACTAAACTACTATAAAATATATATAGTTTTTTATTATTATATATAGACCATCTTGGCAAGCCATCTTTTCTTAAGAGTTCTTTTAAGTTAATAAATGTTAGACATATGTTTCACTACGCTACATTGATTCTTATTGTTAAGAACTTTTAAACATATCTGGATATTTAAGTAATTTAGTTTAAACATTTAAAATATTGGGCAAAGGTCTAATATTGTAGACTTGAAAATCGAAATAAAAAACTTGACAATGTGAGCATGGCACTGAAGTATACAATTTTATTATGGAAACAAAAGTTCAAAGGTTTCCCATTAATGCCCAAATTTAAATTAAACTCTACTTCCTTCAGTTAAAAATAAGTGAATTTTCAGTTCAAATATTAATTAAAAAGTAACTTGATAGTATTATATCATTTTACTGTCTCCAAACTTTTTAAAAAAGTAGAAATCGTCAATGTTGGGAATTGAAAAAACCCCATTTGAGAGAATGATACCTTTGGAAAGAATTAATTAATTTAGGCTTTGAAAAAATTACTTCATCCGTTCAATTTATATGATATTCTTTTCTTTTCAGTCAGTCAAAAAAGAATTGACACTTTTTTATAATTAGTAATAAAATTAAATACTATACTTGCTGCTCGTCATCATAGAAATGCACGTGTGGAGCGAATCCAAACGGTGGGGTGACCACCGAAATGCACGTGTGCATAGCTAAGTGTCATTTTGTTTAATATTTTCTTCTCTTTTTTGTTTTACTAGTATTCGTACTCGCGCGATGCGCGGACAATATTAAATTTTTTATTCCTAATCATATCACGATTTGATATGTCTTGTTTGAGAATATTGAATCATAATGCCTTAAAAAAGTTCAATGATTATATTAGTTCTCAATAAAACGTATGCAACACCCCCCCCCCCCCCCCCCCACACACACAACCAATAACCAAACCTACATGAAACTAAAGATAATGAATTATATATTTATCAAATCATTTTTATGCTTTATATATTTCATTATTACATTGTTCACTATTTAAAATTATTAATATGAGTTTGTATTAGCTTATCAATGGCTTAATATACTTACCCGTTATCCTTTATTAATATAATTTTTCTTACTCGTCAATTTTAATTTTGAATTTTTTATTCTATTGTTTACAACTATTCAATTTTTCAAATTTATAAATAATATTTTGTGTATTGTTTAATTATTTTATTATATTCTTAAAATCAATTTAAAAAGATAAATAACCTCATCTAATTTATTTATTAAAAATAAATAAGTACCCGCGCGATGCGCGGTTGTAATAAATTACAGTAATAGTCATATCCTATTTTAGTATCATATCTAATTGCTTCAAGTTTGAAATTGACATTTTTATCACAATTTTTTCTTTATAAGTTATTATACTCCTCTTATACGTGAAAAAAAAAACTTTTGAAATTATTTTTATAGCGATTATATTATATAAATATTATTTTCAATTATTTAACTATTTCAATCTATAAAAATATTCTTTGAAAAAATCTACTCTAATATTTAAGACTTTCCAAAAATATTACTCCAACCTTATTTCCTTTTTATACTAAAAGTAAATTTTTTTATCTTTTAATTAAATAAAGAATTAACTACATTCAATTTAAAAGGTTTATATTTCAAATCAAATTCAAAATTAAAAAAAAAAAAAAACACTCAATTCAAAAAATAACCACAGACCATGTAATTGCATTGCTCGCAAATGGGATAAAACTTGTCGTTTGATATTGTAAAAGCCACTCGACTAAAATTGTTACACACTACGTACACACATCCCATACGGATATTATGATTGAAACTTGTTAGATCTCCTTATAATTAACCAATATGGTTATCACATATTCCTTGACATAGTAAAGCAGCAAAAAAGAGTATAAATTTTATTGAATAAGAAAAAAGTTTCTTTAGTAATTGAATAAATTTGTATACTGAAAAATTAGAGTTTACATTTTCAAACCGTTAAATAAAAGATGAGCACAAATTGCTTAAAATAAAAATGCCAATCAATTTTGATAATAATATATATGCATTTGTGGACGCAACCAAGTTGAAATCCTCTCACAAAAAACACATAACTTCCATCATCACTCTTATTCTTTCTTTTCTAAAATTCAAATAATGTTGGTCCCTTCCTTCTAAAAAATAATAGAGAAATCAAAGATGGGATTATCAATGCAAAAATCAAATTAATTAAGCCAAATTGAAAAGTATAATGAATACCTCCTCTATCCCATATTAGTTGTCCATATTACTAAAATTATTTGTCCCAAAATACTTGTTCATTTACAAAATCAAGATAAAATTAATTAAATTTTTCCTATTTTATCCCTAACATTAATTATTTTTTAAAGTAACCAATAATGATTAGAGTGCAATTTATTGAAGAGAGATAAGGGCGATGTTGTAAAAATACATTTTTATTTGTGATTTTTTAAATAGCGCGCAAAGGGGAAAGTGGACAAATAATATGGGACGGAGAGAGTATATGTATTCATCACTAAATTTTTATAATTTCTAGTCTCAATATTATAATTTCTTTCCTTATATTACACGTATAATATAAATGCGAAAATCTTAAAAATAACTCAAAAAATCTATGATATGTATTCACCAACTTAAAATTAAATCTAAACATCTTTGATACGTATTCACCAACTTAAAATTAAATCTGAAAATCTTTTCCAAAATACTTTCGTTTGTATTTATTAGGAGAACTCTTCCTCTTTTAAGTAGATCATAATGTATGTTTCAATTGTAAACAGTAGACCAATAAAATTGTATCTTATTCAACTGGTATGAACTATACTACCAAATCAATTATAAATTCTAACTCCAAGATTATTTACACATCTGATTTATTTTAGAGAAATCTACTAAAATAATACATAAATTAGAACATATAGCATCACTTATGTAGGTATTTCATTTTAAATATACTTTCTATTTTCAATATAAAGTTTGAGTTTAATTTAAGTTATATAAATTTCTATGTGACTTTTCTTTTTTAATTAATTGTGGATTCCATTATTTATTTGTATGTGTAATTATCTTAACAACTATCTAAGCGGAGAGATTATCCTAGATCTTATAATGAGAGGCATAACTTAAAAGTAATAAATTTTGTTATCTTTCAGTTTTATCGCAATTCAAATTGTATGTTATATTATTGCTCATAGTAAATATTATCGTAAAATTAGCAATATTACACGTATTTCTTCATAGCTATTGTAATGCTTCAAAGGTAACTCCTTCAATTGTGGATATATATTAAACCCATTCAGTATACACACGCAAAATGCTTTATTGTGCAAAAGGAAAGACAATATATATGTTCCTCTAACTTATCTAACCCGAGCCAAACCAAGTCTTTTTCAAGCTCGGCATCGGAACCTAAACCTAGCTCATTGATTGTCTTACATTCATAACGCTTTTTAGATGGTTGACAGAATTAGTAAATTTCTAAAAAGGACATGTATATCAATATATCATTGTTTCAAAAAACGAACTCCATAATGATTCTCTCTTATTTTAATAGTTTTAGATTTCAATAGCCATTTTCGAAGGATTCCCTAATACTTATACTATGGAATAAATTTGTTTGTTTTCTTGTGAGTAACTCCAAAGAGAAATTATGTTAGGAGGTTCTCCATTACTTAGATCGTGGCAAAAAAAAAAAAAAAAACAATTCCACCGAATATGCTTTGAACGCAAATTACTCAAAAAGAGTAGCAAGTATACCGTAGTAAAAGGGGCTATCGCTTGTAAGTGTACTCGCTATTGCATAATGAAAACATCAAGTGAATGAGATATCCTTTCCAGGTAATTTAGCTCCAACAATATAATCTTTGCGACCTATACCATAAATATTTCAAGAAACTTGTAAGGACAAACGAAGAATAAAATAATGAAGCTAAGAACAAATAAACCAGCTAAACAAATTTCTTGACAACATTAAAAAAAAAAAAATCAATTTCACAATATGATAGACTTCTCTAAGAAAGTTGTGTTGAAGTAGAGGTAAGTAACATTTTTATAGTGGCAAACTATAATGCATTATGGAATAATAGAAAAGAGTCCTATTAATAAAGAGTTTATCTGTGAAATTTTGAATTTGAAAACTACTATTATGGCATCTGCTGTTAGATAAACGATAGAATTGAAGGATAAGCTTAAAAATGTTTTAAAATAAAGTAAATAATTTGGTTGAAATTTGATTTTGAATACGAAAATGGAATAATGTACGTAAGGCTGTGAAGAAAAAACAATAAAATTAAATCATATCTAGTTAATTACGATATTACTACGGATAAACTTCACCACATTTTATCTTTTAATTTAAATTAAATGTGGCATTTGGTTGATGGATTACTCTTTTTTTTCAAGGATATCTTTGAGTTTGAATAGTCCTATAATTACGATAAATTTAGTTGTGGCATTTGGTTAATGGATTACTCTTGTTTTTTAAAAAGAAATCTTTGAGTTTGAATAATCCTATAATTACGATATTGTTAAGGATGAGTTTGAATTTAATGTGCTAGTGCTTATCTTTCAATTCAAATTTAATAACTTTATCTTTCAATTGCAAAAATTATTTTTAAATTTGCTTTGTCCTAATTCTCATTAATTTTGTCCTAAAAGTGCCAAGTGGCTTGTTATTAGCTTGCCACTTGGCTTAACCACATTGCTTGTACCTCTCCTTTTATATATATATAGATTATTATCTGGCAGTATCCTCTTTTTATTTGATTATTTCCCGTTTAGCCCTCATGAATATTTTAAAAAGTATGGTTTTACTCCCTCCGTCACACCTTAGCTTACAGATTTTTAGATTCAAACAACTTTTTCTTTGACTCATGTAATTCTTTTCGTATATATTATACTCTTTCCATCTCAATTTATCTGACACGCTTTCCTTTTTAGTCAGTCCAAAAAAGAATGTAACATCTTTCTATATTTAGTAAAATTAAACTTTAAATTTATCTTTTTACCCTTAATAAAATAATTTCTAGTCATACAAATTTCTATGGTATATTTTAGGCCATAAGTTCCACAAGTTCTTAAACTTCGTGTCTAATCAAATACCCTCATATAATGTCACGCCTCGAACCATGACCTGGGCGTAACACGACACTCTCGGTGCGATTTGCATGTGACCGAAATAACCAACTTTGGATCAACATGTGATATCAAATCATACTGGATATGGAAAATAAATTCATATTTTCTGTTAGTGATAGTGAATAAAAATACCCTATGACGTCTAATAAGTATACATCCATACCCTTAATGGGATGGAAAACCCCAATTCCAACAAAATTACCTGATTTTAAATAAAAATACCCCAATTCTCTTCTATTTCCTTTGAAATTCTTCCAAATTCATATTTTCCTGCTGTTTTCTTCACACACATATTCAAATCAATTCTTCTTCATTCTTCTATTTTCTTGAACAAAAGACACATTTCAGTTATTTCCGGTCATTTCCCCACAAAAGTATTTCTGCCATCTTCTTTTACTAACAATCTATAATCACTAGCCATTACAAAGATAGTGCATCAAGATTTAACTATCAAGGAAATAGAAATTACATAATAAGTCAAATTTTTAACACCATCATCCATTCTCAAAATTCAAATTCTAGCTCACTACACATTTTTCATTTTTCGCCATTTTCTATCATCTTTTAGCCATACGTTGTTGCTTCCACACAAAGTGGGTCTATAATATGTCGCAACTTCGTTTTCAAACAAGGTGGGTAGTTTTTCAAAGAAAATTCCATTGGTATCATATTGTTCTTTTCCACTTTCCCTTTAAATGAAGGAATGAAGGAAAAAAATGTACTAGTTTCTGGACCTTTTTTTGTTAGGTGTCGCTCAAAAGAAGAAGAAGAAGATGAAGACCTTCTTTTTTTGATTACGTGTTTTTTTTAATCTTTGTTGATGCGTTTCTTTTTTATTGGTCTTTCTACCATGCATGTCACCCGTGATTAAACTCCACGATAATTTAAATGCGTATAATGTGTAGGTCGGGGCGGGTCATGTAGGGGTTTGGTTGTTTTTATTTAAAATCAGGTAATTTTGTGGGAATTGGGCTTTTCCATCCAATTAAGCGTATATGTGTATACTTGGAGAAAGAAGCAGGGCATACCAGGAGTGCTGTGCAAACTAGATCTTGAAAAGGAAGACCATGTAAATTGGAAGTTCCTTGACTTCATCATTTTGAAGATGGGTTTAGGGGAAAAAGGAGAAAGTGGTCAGCTTTTGTATATCCTCAGTGCGCTACTCAGTGTTGGTGACTAGTAATCCATGTGTTTTTTTTGGTAGTATGAGGGGGTTGAGGCAAGGGGATCCTTATTACCTATGTTCTTTATATTACTGCTGGAAGCTTTGAGTAGGATGATGGATAGAGCTGTTTTGGGAGGCCACATAAAGGGATTCAACCCTACGGTTGGAGGTGTTGGGTCCTTATGGGTGTCTCATTTTTATTTGCAGAAGATACACTAATTTTTTGTGACGCAGATGGGGCTCAACTGGATTTTTTAGGCCAAGTGTTGACTTGGTTTTAGGTGGTGTCAGGCCTCAAAGTTAATCTCAGAAAATGTGAGATCATTCCCGTTAGTGAGGTGGACAACATTGATATGTTCGCCCAGGTTTTGCACTGTCGGGTAAGAACCTTAGTGTGTGGAATCCGATTCTTCAGAGAATCGAGAAGAGGCTTGTAATTTGGCAGAAAAAGTGTTTGTCGAACGGCATGAAGGAAGTGCTTATTAAGAGCACTTTATCAAGCATCCCCATTTATTTTATGTCCTTGTTTCATGCTCCTATTAGTGTACAGGAAAATTGGAAAGGCTTTAAAGAAACTTCCTTTGGGATTCAGCAGATGGGGCAAGTATCATTTGGTCCGATGGGTGATAGTGACTACCCTTAAAAGTTGGGAAATGGTTTTTTCTATGTGATTGAATTAATGTGTCCTAAAGATATAAAATAATATTTTTATGAAATCAAATTACATTTTGTGTTTGATCTGGGTATGTATTTTGAGTTAATACAATTATTTCAATTTTGTGAGAAAACAACAATAAAATACCAAGTGTGATCCCACAAATGGGGTCTGGGGAGGGTGGGGTGTATGTAGATGTTACCTCTACCTTTGTGGGTAGAAAGTGTTACACCTCGAAAAATTTCCCGTTAACGTACCATGAATAGACTAACGAAGGGCCCGATGTATAAAATGTTTTGATAAGTAAGAAATAGCATTTGATGATCCTAATCGAGATTTCAAAGACATTTGAGGTAAGGGAAGAAAGTTGTTAAGGAAAGCAAGGTATATGTTATGTGTCGGACAAGATTTACGAGTATCGAATTAATGAGACCTTAATGATGTTTTGGAGAAGAGCTATAACATCCCTTAAATTGTTAATTAGGTGTTAAACAAGTGTTGAGAAGGTTCCATAATGATTGGAGATCAAATAAGTCGACGAGAAAAAGTTCGGAACAACAGCATTATACGGCCAAACATACTGGCCGTATAAAACATACTGGCCGTATGTTCAACCGTATATTCTGCCCAGAATGACATCTCACCTGGACCAAACATACGGTCCAGACATACGGTTAGTATAAAATATACGGACCATATGTTGGTCCGTATGTCCGAGTCGGGTCCAACTTTTAAGTTGATATAAGGACCCCCAACTTCATTTATTTCATTTCATTTTCACTCCACACCTCAAGAACCCTCTAGAATCCTCTCCACTCTTCATCCACAAGTACCCAAGATAAATTGATGATCAACCTCATCAAACCAACAAATCAAGTGTATGAAACACATTGAAGTTCATCTAAGCCAAGAAATTCCAATGGAAGTGAACTAGGGTTTTGGTGCAAGAGAAGTATTTCCACTCAAGGCTTATTCTTACACTATCTAAGGTAAGTTTTATGGCATTTTCATGTTGTTTAAGGTATTGAGAAGTTGAAACACTTGGATTGTAGAAGAGAATAGAAAATGGGTCATAAATGTGAGAATAGTGACATTTTGAGTAGTAGTTTGGAATGAGTCACGAATATTGATATGTTGTGATTGTAAGTATGTTATGAATGACATTTAGAATATGGGATAATCACTATATGTGAGAAAACGCGATAGTGGACTATGACCATGATTATAGGGGAATTGAAGTGAAAATGTGAAATGTAGATAATGTAAATGAATGATGATTGTTGCTTATAATATTGTGAATGTTGTTATGGATGTTTGGGAGTTGATATGGGATACGGGAAAGTTGTATAAACAAATGGAGATTTGCCCTCTTTAGTAAGCACGTTCTTATAATCGATTAGCTAATGTTAATACGAACTTTATCGAAGGAGAACAATCAAGCAATAGAATTGTTAAATGAAAGAGGTATGTAAGGCTAGTCCTTTCTTTCTAAGGCATGACCTATGGTATGAATCTTCCTATCTTTCTATGACTTCTGCATATGTATATCTTAGGAAATGATGAGTCTACGTTATAAAGAGCTCTCATGAGATAAAGTTAAGAGATATGTTATGAATAAGATGATGAGCCCAAGTCTAGAGACCCTCAAGCTCATGATATGATATTATTACGAAGCTAATGACCTCCATACGATTCTTTGACATTATTCATTGTTGCTAAACCCACCTTATGATGCTAGTCCTTTCTTTCGAAGGCATGCCTTCATTGAATCTTCCCATTTTCCCATGCCATCTTCCTACATAACTAAAATTATGAGTCTATGACTATTGAACATATATATAAGATAAAGAAAAGAGGTAAGAGTATGATAATGGATGATGATGATGAGTTTAAGTCTAAAGAATCCTAAAGTAAGATATGATGCCCATGAAGTTAATGATTCTAAGTATGATTCCATTGATGCTTTCCTTGTGTACACTCACCTTAAAACGTTAGTCCCTTCAAGGTGAGATGTGATGATTATGATTACTCCATAATGTAATCGGGGCCCACGACCTCATGTCACCCCGACATATGCCTTTCAATGTTCTAATGTATGCTTTAATGATAGATGTATTAATGCTAAGGATGATGTTGATTTCATTTATGTAGTTTTATGTATATGTATGTATGTATGGATAGCATCGAGTCCTTGGCGGCCTAGTACGGATAACATCGAGTCCGGAAGGCCGAGACGGATAGCATCGAGTCCGGAATGGCCAACGGATAACACCGAGTCCCGAAGGGCCGAGTACGGATACCATCGAGTCCCGGGAGGGCCGAGTACGGGTGATACCGAGCCTATATGGCCGGGTACGAGGATGTACTGTATTGTAAATTATTGTATATGTAAGCAGGTGGATGTAACAAGTGTATCTCTAGGAGAATAAAGGGGTAAGTTCGTATGACGAATGTTTAAGAAGTAATATGAGAAGTGAACGGTTCTTTTATCTTATGCTATTTCTCATGCTCTTATCATGTTATTATCCACGCCTTACATACTCAGTACATTTCTCGTACTGACGTCCGTTTTCTTTGGACGCTGTGTTCATGCCCGGTGCAGTCGGGAGACGACCCGGATTCATAGTGAGCTTAGCGGACTTTCGAGGGCACTCCACTGTTTTCCGGAGGGTGCCATTGATTGATTATTTTGTGTACATATATGTTTTGGGCACGACGGGTCCGTCTCGTCCATATATCTAGTACTCTAGTAGAGGCTCGTAGATGCGTATGTGTGGGTAGTATGGTCTCGCGTTTCTCATCGTACGTATATACATTATTTTGATTTTGATAGCGAAGGGCTTATGTATATAAAGTAAATATGTTTATGAAAGAAAATGATTATCCTACGATTTGAGTACAAATCAATGAATGAATGCTTGGCGCGTATAATGAGTAATAGAATGAGTGGTGCTCGGTGGTTAAAATGGCCCCTAGTCAGAAAGTCTGCTTCCGATAGACCCTTGGCTCAAGAAAAACGTTTTACAAAATAGGTCTGAGAAAAAAATACAAGAATAAAGAAAATATGATGAAAATATCAAAGAGAAAAATATTGACAGCAAAAATAGTAAAGATAACCAAAGTGAAGAAAACAACGAATAAGATAATGATAGAATACCAATAATAATATTGTCAAGGAGAAGAGGCATCAAATAAGGTGGCGAATTCTTCATTTTTGCTGCCGCACCCGTCTGAACACGGTGTGAGTGTGGGGATCATCTTGGATTCAGTCAAACCACATCAGATACGTTGAGTAGAGTCCATGGACAAATTTGGGGGGAAAATTGAGATTTTAATTTCTCAAAATAAAATATAAAACAGATTTAAGACATGGAAAATGACATACTTTTCAATCATACTTTTCAATCCTTTTTAGCTTTTCCTCTTGGTCAATATTTGCTATTTATAAATGTTTTCTTTCTCATAGAAAAGAGGGATAATTCGTAAATTAATTATTTGCATGTTTATTTTTTGACAATTAATTTATGTTTTTTAACGCTTATCTTAGAGAATGAAAGATTGAATTCTATAACATACGTGGAAGTTTTCCACAGAATATCGATCAAAATTTAGAATATCTTTATAGCTTTATTTTTAGAATTTTGAATTTTTTTTAGTCAGATCCGGACCCCCCAACAACAACAACAACAACACACGCATTGAAATCCCACAATGTGGGGTTTGGGGAGGGTGAAGTGTATGCAAACCTTATCCCTATCTTGGGAGGTTGGGAAGCTGTTTCCAAAAGACCTTCCGCTCAAGAGAAAGCAAGGCAAAAAAAAAAAGGTCAGATAAGAACAACCAATTCAAAGCAGTATGAAAATGAAAATTACTAAAGTGAAAAAGCCATGATAAAATAGTCTAAAAAACAAGAGCAGTAGCTAGCACAGATAAATAAGATAATCAAATCAAATGACAAGAATTTTGACCAAAACGGTAACTACTTGTACAAAAGGATAAGCTGGACTACCTACTAGCCTTCTACCCTAATATGAGTCCTCCATAACCTCCTATCTAAGGTCATGTACTTGGTAAGCAGGAACTGCACCATGTCTTGTCTAATCACCACTCCCTAATACTTCTTCGGACTACCTCTACCTTTTCTGAAACCGTCCATACCCAATCTCTCACACCTCCGCACTGGAGGCATCAATGTCTCTCCTCTTCACATGCCCAAACCATCTCAGCCTTGCTTCCCGCATCTTGTCCTCCACCGAGCCACTCCCACCTTGTCCCCGATATCTTCATTCCTAATCCTATCTCTCCTAGTGTGCCCACACATCCATTGCATCATCCTCATTTCAACAACTTTCATCTTCTGAACGTAAGAGTTCTTGACTGGCCAACACTCCACCCCATACAACAAAGTCGGTCTAACCACCATTTTGAGAACTTGCCTTTAAGTTTTGGTGGCACCTTCTTATCACACAACACTCCAGAAGCGAGCCTCTATTTCATCCACCCTACACCAATATGATGTGTGACGTTTAGATTTTGACGAATCCAATAGTCGGATCCTCATCCGTGTCTGATACCCGCACCCGAGTCCGAGCAACTAGCTCTAAACTAGAACCATATGTTAATTAAGATGCTGTTGCTTTTAATTTTTTATGGTAACTAAGTCATACGAAAAGAATTATTTACTTTTCCCATGTTCTTCTATGGAAACAATATTTAAAGCCGGTATCGGTAATGTTATGCCTATTGAATGCAAACATTCTCTTAAATATGTCACAATTGATAATATTTTAGTAGATGCAAGTGCATTTGGAGGTTACAAAACTTCTTTGCCGAAACAAATTGCTAGTGCCTTGTGTTCATGTGGATGAACCAATTCGTAATATACTAGTAAAACGGTACCCATCGTAACAGAAAAGATCCACACCAAAATTTCAAGTCAGGGTTTTTGGGAGCATAATGCTTGTACGATACCTGAATAGCTTTGCTTTCTTGAAAGTGATAAGTTAAGAGGACAAATCTCAACTATATTAAGTAAATACCATTCTAAGATTGTTCAACTCTTAGATGTTGCATCTTCGACGACTCGGATACATCTTGAGATACTAAAAGCTTAAAAGATTGAGAATAATGTCCAACAAATGGAAAAAGAAAAGAGAGTTCCTAGCCACGTTGAACAAACGAATAATTATTTGAATAAGCAATTAATTCCTCATTAGAAATCAGAAATGCAGCTAGAAGTTCTATTTTTTTTTTATTTTTTATTTCCCTTTGAAGTATAGAGAAGCTAGTCAATCAAACGAATAATGATTTGTGAATGGTCTTTTTGTTGTTCTTTCACACAACTTTATCAATATATGCGTTTTTTGTGCTGTTAACATTATTGACTGTTGCTGTAAAAGTTTTTATGGCTATGGTCTTCACACGCACACACATATAGCCCTACCAGCGCACAAGCACCTTTAGGGGTTGGTTAAGGCTTCTTAATTGACCTTCTCTTGTATCTGTCTTTCATGATTGGTCAACTTTTATTTTCCCCTCATATTGTCATCTTTCTCTTATTCTAGTTTAGCTTCTGAAACGATTAACTCCAGTATCTAACACATAGACTGTTGGATATTCAAGAATGAGATTTAGAAATTTCTTTGTATTTCTCAATAAAAATTCTGTACAGTGTAGTTGCTAATTTATACAATTATTCTAGGGACTAAATGCTAAATTCCTAGACTATGTAACTAACTAATCATGAATTTTGTACAGCTCACAAAAGAATCAAAGTGCCATTTTTTCTATGTGACTATGTACACTATAACTATGTTGTGCTTCCTTCATTTGGGTTGTTCTATTGCATTGGGCCACTCCTTGTTGCTTCAGAAAATAACCCAAGATTGATGTTGAGCCCAAAACTTATTACAAAGGCCCAATACCAATTTTATGTATGTGTTGAAGAGGTTTTATCAGCTCGTATACTCATAAGACTTTTTCCTCTTTCATCTTCTTCATCTGATACACCATTTTCTCCACTCAACACACCATTGCTTGAAATACCTTTGTCATCATTGGAACACTACTCTATTTAGACATCCCCTCTCAAGTTGGAGGGGAGAGGAGAAACCCCCAACTTGCCAAGTATTTGACGATGAGATGCTCCAGTGAGTGGTTTAGTAAAAAGGTCTGCGAGCTGGAGGTTGGACGGAACAAAAGAGAGAGAAATCAACCCAGATAGAAACTGCCGTCGAACGAAATGACAATCAATTTCCACATGTTTAGTACGCTCATGGAAGATGGGGTTACGAGCTATGTGAATGGCTGCTTGTGAATCGAGTGAATCGACACCGGCAAGGATGGTGAGAGTGACAGATCTTCAAGAAGACGAACTAACCAAGTGATTTCGAAATTTGTAACCCGTCGAATCGATCTACATTTGTCACGCCCCGAACCATGGCCTGGGCGAAACACGGCACTCGGTGCCATACTGCATGTGACCGAGCGAACCACATGACTTGCTGAATCATCATGAGGCATACATGAGCGGAAATATAGCATGAACGTGATGAGCTTTTATAAAACATGAGATGTCATAATAATTTAATGAAAATACTTGTTTAAATCATAGATGCGGAAATAACATGAGTTGAGCCAAAGATGGCTAAACACCTTGCATGTCTAACATAACTAAACCGACTAGTCTATGAAACCTCTAATCGTGAATCTTGACTAGAAAACGTACTTACCAACGGGACAAGGCCCCCAAAGATACCTTTAAATGCATGACTAGTAAAATAAAGATAATCGACTAAACCCCGAATGAGATGGGGCTCACCAATGAGCGACACGAGCAAATCCCTGCGAGCGGATGCGGCGTCCGTAAATACGTACCGCATCGTGAAATGCGAGGCCCCAGGACAATAAAAGGGGACGTCGCACATTGAATGTATCGGTATATAAAGCAACTGAATGAAATGACATGGGACATGAAATAACATGATAAGAACTGAAACTGAAAACCTGGATATGGACATGAGCATGAGTGTATATATATATATAACATAGGTAAAACATGATAAGTGGGGAGAGCATTTCATAAACCGACATGTGATATCACCACGTGGGTACGTGGAGTCTGGTACCTCGCCGGACCAGCAGAGCCCCCATACCTTGCCAGGGTATGAGGTGGTATCGTGCCTGATGGATCCATTCAGTGTAAAATTAAGGTATCGTCCTATCTGGGCGGAGCGATCCTTGTCCTACGGTGGCTACGTAGTTTCGGGCTACCGAGCCTTCTCGGTAATTTGTGCAACTCCCAAAAACATGAACATAATATAGTTGGCTAAGAAGCCCATGATTTTCGTGAATTAACTTGTACTTGTCTTGTAATCATGATTTCACGAAATAACTTGTAAATATGGTTTCATGAAATAAATTGTATTTAGTATGTATGTATCTTGTATCATAGCATGAAAGTAATTATATATACTGGTTGCATGAAAACTTGTAGATATGTAGGATATTCATGAAATAATCATCTTATTTAAAATCATGCATGCAAGAACCCATGGAATACAAGATATGGGTTTTCATGGATTACGGACGGATTCTCAATAATCATAAAGAAATATTAAGAACTCAATGATGGAATTATAACAATTCATACATAATATAATCATGGACATGGACCTAGGGTTATCATGAGCATGGTATAGAAACTCTAGTTTTAGTAGAGAATCATAATTTATGGATTTTGAGGCGTGGGGAAGAAACAATGATGTTCCCACACGTAGATAGTAACTCTACATACCTTAGTCGCTCCAAAACTTGAATTAAAGACTTGAGCTTTGAAGAGGGTTTCGAAAATCTTGAATTCTTGAACCTTGAGATGGTTTTCTTGAAAACCCTAGTTTTAGGAATGATGATTTCTTGTTTAGATTACAAGGATATGTATTAGAATTGACTTGGAATAATTAGAGTAGGCTTACCTTGGTGTTCTTGAGGTTTGGGACTTGTTCTCTATGGATTTAGGGTGATTTTTTGTGAATGGGGTGTTAGGGAAATAAACCCCAAGCTTAAATATAACTCAAAATGCGAAATCCCGAATTTTGACCCGAAATCGACCTGTTTCGCGATGGGTCCGCGATGCGGGTGAATCGCGCAACATTCTACAGGTAACTACTCAGAGTTGCGCGATCGGCCCACGAAGCGGGGCCATCGCACGCGCTCTCACGCGCCCCGAGAAGCAGTGTGTGTCGATTTTGCGCAGTGTTCGGTAAAATAGGAATAACTTCTTGTACATAGCTCTGCTCAAGGCCCATAATATATCTTTGGAAATCTATTTCAAAGGGATACAACTTTCATGTTTTAAGTTTCCTCAAATTCCCAACGGATTTTCACGAAATTCGGCGGAAGCGTACGTATCAAAACCTTAGCCGATTCTATAGACTTTTAAACGCCTTACTATTAGCCATATTGAGACGATCATATATCCTTGCTCCGATCTCTGATTGGCCTCGGTCCTTATATCGTTAGAAAGCTATTTTTATGTACTACAACTTTCACCGAGGGTACTTTCTCAAATTCCCAACTAATCAAAGAGTTATCCTTTAAGTAGCCTATCGGCCCATTTTCCCAAAACGTTCAAACCTTCAATTTTTTTCCGCTAAAACTCTAATGGTATGAGTCTGACCTTAGTTCTAAGATACGGGGTGTTACAACATTCTGCCTCTGCAGAGGAAAGAGAGATCGATGCTTGCTTTTTCGACTTCCAAGAAATGGGTGCACCACCTAAAATGATATAGAACTTGAGACCGACGAGATGCAGGGCAAGATGCCCAGTCCGTGTCAAAAAATGCACTCAAAGAAAAAGAAGGATTGGATAAGAGAAAAATCCCTTGACCAGGGTTCAAAGATAAGTATTTGACAACTCTGAGAGCACTGGAAAAATGGGAATTGGTAGGTACCTGCATATACTGGTTGAGCTTTAACACTGCAATGGACAAACCTGGTCTGGTATGTGTCAAGTAATTTAGTTTTCCAATCAAATGTCTATAAATGGTAGGATCTTTTAGCAAGACTTGATTTTTATCTTGGAATTTGTTGGCAGGATCAATTGGAGATGAAACCTTGGGAAGATGAGAACAATCAAATTCAAGCAACAAGCCCAAGGTAAACTTTCTCTGACTGATAATAAATCCATGTGATTCCCTGAACTTCCATACCCAAGAAATAGTGAATGTTGCCTAAATTTTTGACTTTAAACTCTGAGTTGAGAAAGAGTTGAATTTGAGTGATTTCTTCTGTATGATTTCCAGTAACCAGTATGTCATCCACATAAATAACTATTTTTGAAATAAGAGTACTAGTTTTCTTAAAGAAAAGAGAATAGTCATTAAAGGAAGCTGAATACTCCTTAAAACTCAGTGTACTTACAAGTCTAGCATACCACTGCCTAGATGCTTGCTTAAGACGATAGAGGGATTTTCTGAGTAGACAAACATGATTTGGACTAGAAGAATTGAGGCCTGCAGGAAACTTCATGAAAACTTCCTCCTGTAGGTCACCATGCAAAAAGGCATTGTTAACATCTAGTTGCAATACATCCCATTCTTTTTTGACTGCTATGGTCAATAAGCATCTCACTGTGGTCATCTTGACCACTGGTGAGAAATTTTCATTGTAATTTATACCCTGCTTTTGAATATCCCCTCTCACAACCAACATTGCTTTGAGTCTTTCAATAGGACCATCAGAATTATGCTTTACTTTATACACCCACTTGCAAGGTAGAGCCGTTTTACCTTTAGGAAGCTCCACCACATCCCATGTGTGATTTGATTCTAGGGCTGCAATCTCAGCATCTTTGGCTTGTTGCTAACCTGGGTGAAGGGATGCTTCAGAAAAATTCCTAGGTTCAGAAAGAGAGGAGAGCGCTTGTAGTACATTTTGATTGTTAGAAGAAAGAGCAGTGAAAGAGTAAACAGTGGGACTGAGAGGTTGTGAAAGACAAGAATTGGTAATATCTGTTAGATAGATACTGTTGCATATGTAGTCTTTTAGGTAAGAGGGTTAATGAGAGATCCTGTCACTTTTCCTAGTAGGAATAGAATTAGGATTTTGTGGTAGAGGAGATGGACTTAGAGGTGGTGATATAGGATCAGGAACTGGTGAATGTGGTGGTGATGCAAGGTGTGATGGAGTGGTAATGTTATCAGAAGCAGATTGTGAAGAAGAAGTAGATGAGATAGGTTGAAAATCTTCTAGCACTAATAGTACATCAGGAGGAGGAAAATGAGTGTGAGGGGTAGACTGATTGACAGTGAAAGGGTAAGTATGCTCATGAAAACTCACATCTCTAGAAATAAATATTTTCTTGGTGTTAAGGTCCAACACTTTATACCCCTTTTGATCTGAAGAATACCCCAAGAAAACACATGCCCTTGCTCTTTCATCAAATTTTTCTCTTCCTTGTGATAATGTAGAGACATAACAAAGGCAACCAAATGATTTGAGAGAGGTATAACAAGGTTTCCTGCCAAATAGAATTTGAAAAGGACTCTTCCCTTTGAGAACTTTAGAAGGCAGTCTATTAATCAAATAAGTTGCAGTTAATAAACATTCTCCCCAATAGCATATAGGAACTTTAGATTGAAAAAATAATCCAGTAGGAAGTTCTAAAAGATGCCTATGCTTCCTTTCAACCACCCCATTTTGTTGTGGGGTACCAGTGCAACTTCTTTGATGTAAAATTCCTTTTTCTTGTAAGAAAAGTGCTTCTTGGGTTCCTCTTCCCAATTCAAAAGCATTATTAGATCTGATGCTTTTCACTTGTACTTCAAATTGTCATTCCACCATAGAAAGAAAGGATTTTAAAACTGGAAAAGCATTAGATTTGGTTGTCAATAAGAAAGTCCATGTTCCTCTACTATAGTCATCTACTATAGTAAGGAAATACTTATACCCATTGTGAGTTGAAGTTTTATAAGTTCCCCATGTATCAATGTGAATTAGTTCAAATATCCTTTTAAATTTTATTTGGCCGATAGGAAAGAAAGATCTAGTTTGTCTAGCTTTTGGGCATATGTCACACACATATTCAAAATTAGTATGAAAAGTGAATGAAATGAAACTTATTCATTACTGAAAAGGGTAAATGCCCAAGTCTAACATGCCAAAGCTTTACATTTGAAATAGCATTGGCAGAAACTGGAAATGAAAAGAAACTAGAAAGACTATTGGAATGACTTCCTTTTTGAAATGAAACTACATTGACGTTGGGTGAACACTTAATGCTAGAAACTCTAGGTTGTAGTAGATATAGCCCATCTTTTGCTTCACCAAAAACTATGACCCTCCTCAAAGAATGGTCCTGCAATATACACTCAGTGGATGTAAAAAATACTGAGCAAACAAGCTGAACACACAACCTATGGACTAAAAGCAAATTATACTTAAAATATGGGACATAGAGCACATTCTTAAGAGTAAGATTGTGTAGAATTGGTACACTTCCTATGTGTGATAGTTATTTTGAAAGAATTAGGCAAATTGCTATTAACAGGAACAGGAAGTGCAATTAATGATGAAAAGGAAGATGAATCAAAACACATATGTTCTGATGCCCCTGAATCTATAATCCAGGTTTTAGAGTTATAAACAGAGAAACAAGATCCTGAATAATTTAGAATTGTACTAGCACATGCATTAACATTGATTTCTGAACTAGAGTTTCCTGTTTTTCCCATCTGCAGTTGCTTGCAGATCATCTGTGCAATTTCTGTGCACTGTGCCTTGCTAAAATATTGCTGGTTAAGTGTGGATGGTTCATTTTGTACCCTATTGTTTCCCTGAATTTCCTCAGTCATACCTGCATTTGCTTTTGCTGAAACTCCACTTCCCTTTTGATTAGTGAATTCAAAGTCATCAGGATACCCTATTAGTCTATAGCAATCATCCTCAACATGCCCTATCTTGTGGCAATTTGTGCAAGACACATTTGGATTTTATTTGTTCCTTCTTTTAAATTTCTTAGATGCATATGTTGGTTTCTGGGGATATCCTCCTCCAAACCTTTGTCCTGTGTTTGTGTTTCCATTTCTGTATGCATGTTGGTTTCCTGTTCTTTGTGCATTTCTTCCTTGGTTTCCCACCATGAAGAAACCTGAATCAGATGGTATTTGTGCATTAGCATGAAACTCTCTTTGATTTTAATCCTGTAACAACAAAGAATAAGCATGATCCATGCTGGGTAAGGGGTTGAGCATCAAAATATTTCCCCTGGCATATGCATAAACATCATTCAAGCCCATTAGAAACTGAATCATTCTCTGATCCTCTAGAGATTTAGTTAACTTCTTTTTTCCTTCACAAATCCAATCACAAGTGCAAATCACATCTACGTTCAATGAATCTAGCTCATCCCACAATTTTTTGAGCTTAGTGAAGTAACCAGAAATGTCTGTACTTCCTTGCACTAACCCACTTAGTTCCTTTTGCAGGTGATAGAGCTTTGCTCTATTAGATTTCCCAAACCTGCTCTCCAAACTGTTCTGCAGATCTTTAGCTGATTTTGAATAGATGACACTGTCTCTAATATCCTTGGAAACTAAGTTCAATAACCATGTAGTCACCATATCATTACAGCAACTCTATTGAAGAAAGTCAGTTGAATCTAGATCTGGTGCACTGTATGACATGCAGTCACCATATCATTACAACAACTCCATTAAAGAAAGTTAGTTGAATCTAGATTTGGTGCACTGTATGATCCATTGATGAAACCCAGTTTCCTTTTAGCAGATAGTGCTATCAAAATGGACCTTCTCCAAGCTGAAAAACCCTTTCCATAAAAATGGAGTGCATAAGAGTCATACCAGGAGAGTCTGAAGGTTGAAGATAGTAAGGGTGAGTTGGATCAATGGTGTTGTTCTTTTTTCCAGTCACAGCTCTAACTCCAACAGCAAGAGGGGTTTCATCAGTCATTGTGAATTAGAGGTTTGAAGAACTGGTGTTTTAATGAGAAGAAAAAGAAGATTTGGTGATTAAGATGAAAGGAATTGGATCGAGCCTTATTGCTCTGATACCATGTTGGATATTCAAGAATGAGATTTAGAAATTCCTTGTATTTCTCAATAAAAATTATATGCAGTGTAGCTGCTAATTTATACAATTCTTCTAGGGACTAAATGCTAAATTCCTAGACTATGTAACTAACTAATCATGAATTTTGTACAGCTCGTAAAAGAATCAAAGTTTCATTTTTTCTATGTGACTATGTACACTATAAATATGTTGTGCTTCTTTCATTTGGGTTGTTCTATTGCATTGGGCCGCTCTTTGTTGCTTCAAAAATGACCCAAGATTGATGTTGAGCCCATAACTTATTACAAAGGCCCAATACCAATTTTATGTATGTGTCACGACCCCAATTACAGATCGTGCGGGCACCTACCTTATTATCACTAATATGCGAACCCTTACCCATTTATCCATTAATCATTAGCCAATTTCAACTTCTTTAATCAATTACTAAACAATATATAAGTGAACGAATGAATAAATTAATCAATTCATAATTAATAGATAATATAAGTGCAGAAGTCTTAACTATTACACCCCCAAGATCTGAAAGTCATCATACAAGGACTCTAACGAACAATATCTAAAGAATGAAGTATATCTCAAATATAACAACAAAGAATGTCTGGAGTAAAAATAGACACCTGGGAAGAGAGATCTTCAGGTGGCATGGCATGGATAGAAGCTCACCTCGGATCTGATCGAGCAAACTAGCTTCAAGCTAGAGATGTAGTCTGGATGAAATCTTCGGAACACAATCTGCACTCAAAAAGGGAAAAGAAGGGCAAGTATCAAGACAAATACTATGTACCGGTAAGCATCATAGGCCGACTAAGATTAATTCACGCATATAAATATAAAATCAACAAGATAAACAAGATAGGCACTTAACACTCAAATCCAAGTCTGAGAATATCCCATAACGAAGTCACTAAGATGAAGCTTCTAAACCACAAGTCGTCAAGTTTCAATAACCTACCGATAATCACAGTCCAAGTTACTTCCCTAGGTAGAGTCACTAATCCACAATTTAACTCAGTCAATGATCATATCAATACCACAATAGCCGTTTCAGCAAATATACAAAAATTAGAAGTCATACCAACCTAGCTAATGTCCAACCAAAACACCATGTCCGAAGACCTAATCATTCTTTCTCCCGTCAATTCTACACAATACATATGTTTCGCTAATCAAAGTCTAACTAAAGTAAGCCATAACCTACCTGGAATATCGAGCAACAGTCTCGAATTACCAAACCATAGCCTTGCCTTCCTATTTGGAGGACCCCAAAATGATTAACGTCTATCAAATATGAATTCTATGTTAGAATACGAATCTAAGGATACCCATATTGCCATAGTTTTACCCGAAACCCCTAAAATAGCTAAACCCTAGCCACAAGGGCAAAACTGGAATTTTATTAAAAATTCAGATACAATATAGTCAAAATAGTACTCTACGAGTCTAAACGAGTCCAGCGATACCAGTATTGCTATACTTTTAGAAAAATGTCTAAAATACCCCTACAATGTGAATCCGGGTTCATGAGGGTAAGATGGGAAATTTAGTGCACAATTATGTTACCCATCATTTTTTTTTTGTTATGTTACCCATCACCTAGTTAACCTTCAATCTTAAATTCATGGAATTCTATTCATCACAAGATATCCAAATTCATCTTTTCTATTTTTAGCCCTAGGGTTCTTAACCCATTAGTTCTTCACAATTAGTGTGTAGGAATGACTATGAGATATGATAATCGACACATAAATAATGAATACTAGGTTAGAATCTTACCCCAAAGTGCTTTTGAATGATTTTTCATTGTTATCTCCCAACCCTTCAACTATTGAAGGTTTCATCAATTCTTGGGTTCTAATCTTGCACCCACCATTAATGGAGCTTAAGCTTGTCATGGGATTTGAAGAAGGAATGATAAACAATCACATAAGGGTTTGCACTTACCTTCAAGGAAGAACTTCACCCTAACCCTAGGAAAATAGCCTCTCACATTCTAAGGAAGTGTTTTTGGGTTTAGGATGGGAAAAACTTGAAAAAAAGACATTAAAAACGGACCTACTGCCCAGTTGGGCCGCTGTGGCGCTCACCAGGCCACTGTGGCGGTCACCAGGCCGCTATAGCGGTCCCTGCAGTTTCCGCCAACGGGCCAGCTGGGAATGTACCGAACGAAAACGGGCATAACTCTCTCATCCGGAGGCCAAACGCGACGATTCTTTTTCCTATAGCTTTGTAATTTCGATACGGATCTAATGGTTCAAACCTCACTAAAAAAAAGGCTGGATGATCAATCTGGAGCCATTTCTATCCACAGACCTCCGGCGAAAACACCAAATATGAGCGCGACAAAACCCTAAACCCATCTGAAACTCTTTGGAACCTCACCAAAACTTGTGGACAAGTTCAAAATCATCATAATAACATATTGGAACTTCCAAAACATAGACATGGGGTCATCCTAACCCGAAGTTGACCATGGTCAACTCTAACTCGTCAACTTAACTAGTTTCTCCATGAATGACTCAATTTACACTCGAACCTTGCGGAACCCAACCCAATGACTTTATTAAGTCATAGATCATACTAACGGGTCTCAGGGAAAGGGTCGATGGGTCAAAACACTATAACGACCAAACGGGTCATTACAGTATGTGTTGAAGAGGTTTCATCACCTCGTATACTTAGAAGACTTTTTCCTCTTTCATCATCTTCATCTGATAACCCCATTTTCTCCACTCAACACACCATTGCTTGAAATACCTTTGTCATCATTGGAACACTGTTGTATTTCAACATAGACTTATTGGAGAAGCTTAAGAATCCCAAAAACCAAATAAACCTGATAAATATACTAGCATAGAGATGCCACACTAGGATTTTTCAAAACTGGATTAAACTTGTAAAGTTTCAATCTTTGTCTCTCTCCCTCTTGTAATTAGAATTTGTTGGTTATTTTTTCCACTGAAACCCAATTCATCAGAATTCTGGAACTAAAATATCAAGATGGGTATTTTTTGTAACTCCCTAAAAAAAATACTGCATGACCTAAATTCTAGTTAATATCCAAAATTCTCAAACAACACAAAAGAATCAAAATGTTAAGGTTCAGAGAAAACATAGTAGTAACCTTCATATATGATAATATATACTCCCTTTGTCCCAAAAAGATTGTCCTACCGTCCTTATTAGTTTGTCCCAAAAAGATTGTCACCTTTCTATATTTAGAAATAATTTAACTTTATGAGATGATTTACAGCCACACAAATATCTAAGGTTTGTTTTGGACAAGACATTTCAAAAGTCTTCCTTTATTTCTTAAACTCCGTGCCAAGTCAAACTAGGACAATCTTTTTGGGACGGAGGGAGGAGCATAGAGATGTCACATTAGGATTTTTCAACTTGTGAAGTTTCTATCTTTGTTTCTCTATCTCTTATAATTAGAATTTCTGGAGTTTATTGGTTATTTTTTCACTAGCATAGAATTTTGAAGCCCAATCCATCAGAGTTTATCTGTTAAAAAATATTGTATCTTGTTCTCCATTATATGCAAATCAATGTAGTGAAAGCTTGACACTGTTGTAAGTCTTCAGGAGTTTTATTTCTATAAGAATTAGAGTTCCAATTCAAAGTTATAAAAATCAATATTTAATTGTAAATGAAAGATAAATGTGCAAAAGTTATTTCTTTTAGTATTGAAAAATTTCTTTATTAAGGCATATCTTTATAACTCTAATGTGCAAAAGTTATTTCTTATAGGTATGAATATAAACAAGTGGATTGAAAGATCTTTTCTCAGAAATAGCACATTCTCTCAGAAAAGAGGAAGAGGCTTCCCATATGGGAGACGAAAATGGATTTCATCAGTGCTTTCCGTGAGAATCAAATATTTCTTTTGGTATCACCGCCCGAAAGCGGCAAAAATACTTAGGTTTGTGTCGTAAATTCAGTTTCCTAATAATTAGTTTGTCATGGTGCAACATTCATTCTTTTTTTATTTTACATATCTCACAATACATTCTTGAGCAGGAAGACGTAGAGGTGGCAGGTAGCATGTACTAGCCACGGAGGATAGTGGAAACATCTTGTGATGTCGCTGAACAAATGGATGTGCAACTTGGGGAAGGAGTTGGATACATGAACTTAATTGAGGAATGTAAAAGCGCAAAAACTATTTTGAAGTATGTAGATATAGAATTCTTGGAAGTTTCTTAAGTTAGATAAACACTCACGAATTAGCCTTTGATTTCTATTCGCGTTTGGCAGGTATTAGATGGTGTGCTTTTAATGGAATCCAATTAAGACATCTTTGGATTTTTAATAATTCATTCATATTGGACCATAAAAAAAGTGCCAGAAATTTATTTATATTGAAATGAAGAAAATATTATAAAATAGAAATTTTATTGTTATTATTATATATAGGTGAGCTTGACAAACAACCATCTCCAAGGGTTCTTTTAAGTTAGTAAATGTTATACATATGGTTCAATACACAACCTCTATTTTTATTGCAAAAAACTTTTAAACATATCTAGATATTTGAGTAATTGAATTTGAACTTCTAAAATATTAGGCAAAGGTCTAACATTATAAAACTTGAAAATAGAAATAAAAACTTGAAAACTTGAAAATGAGGACCTGGCGCTGAAGTACGCATTTCTGTTATTGAATAGTTTCCCATTAATGTCCAACTTTGTAAATCTAATATATAGGCAAACCTTTCTATAATAGCATTGTTTGTCTGAAAATTTTATTGCTGCTATAGTGAGGTGTTGTTATGTATGTATATGACATTTGATGTTTAGATCTCATTTAGCTGTTATAAACAAAAGTACACAAAAAATTATTTTCCTGCACTTTTTATGTTATAAAAGAAAACAAAATACTTGTTAATTTTAAAATATCAATTGATTTTCATATTTCATTAATTAAAATTGAAAATATTACTAAATTACTAATAAATCCATAACTAGTTGTACCATACCGATAAAGAATTAAAATCTAAGGAACATATGCATTTAAAATTAGTTGAAAATTAAATATTTCAAGTCTAGGCCCCATATTGCGTGAATAAAGAATATGTGATGAATAATGTTATTTTTTACCAGAAATATAACAGTATATAGTTACAAAATTCAAAATTAATTCACATCATAAAAGGAAGATAGCAAAATTAAAGTTTTGCAAATGCAAAATCAGAGATATTACATACCAATTCATTATTAAGACTACATTAAATCGTAAGATTCTGTTGTTTGCATATATTAAAAGAAGAAAATATATTTCTCATAGTAATCTGATTTAGTCTTGCAAATTTTCAAACTTAAAATAGACTAACTACGAATACCAAAGTCAGGGAAATAAGTATAAAATTTGTACAAAATCGGTGTTTATAGTATTGTATAAAAGGGAAGAAGTGTATATGCATTTCTACACTGTATAAAGTGTATAATAATGTATGCGAAGTGTTTATACACACTTTACTCAGTTGTTTTTGCTAAGACCTGATCAAATCAAACTCAAGATCAATGACGGGGTAAATCGAAATAAAGATAAAGATTGGTGGTTTATGGATGCAGATCCGGTGGTAGGGGTAGTTCGATGTTGTAACGATGGATCTGGATAGCTCGACGATAAAGCTGAAAAATGAGCTTCTCACTGCTTTAATGGTGGTGGATTCGATTTCAGTGGTGATATTAACAGGTGTTTTAGGGTGAAAAACGATGGATCTGGAAGCTGAAAAACGAGGTTCTTAGATGGTGCTTTAATGGTGGTGAGAAAGAAAGGCAAAGGATGGAGCTCAACTGTGATTTGGTTCTCGTGCTCTCAGATGAGAAGATGAAGAAAATAAATCTCTGACGGCTAAAGCGGGTAAAAAAAAAAAAAAGGAGGGGGTAAACTGGGTAATTATTTTTTCCTAATTAACATGGAGTGTAAAAATCTATATCTAATTTTTATTTTTAGGAATATAATATGCTGAGGATTGTATCACGCTTCGAATTTAGGGAGAAATTTATGACTGACTCGACTATCCAATTCTCGTCGAGCGAGCAAACATTCAAACATCAATCATTAATGTAAACTTATGTGATCTCTTGTATTAACGTAAACTTGATTTTCTTATCATACGCGCTTTTATTTTTCTCTTGAAGGTAAGTCAAAGTATTGTGAAAAATTAAAGTTAATTTTTTGGAAGAATAAATATCATAGATATTTCATCGTTGGATGTGGATCTTAGATAATTATCTTATAGGGTTTTGCCTTGATTTTCTTATCATATTTAGATGTATTTATTTTAGATCTATAAATAGGGATGATCTTGTACATTTCTAGTCAACCCAATTGAAAGTCAAAGTATAAGTCTTCTTCCATAATTCATTAGTTGAATCTTCTCTTAGTAACGAAAAGGAAAATATATAATTCTCTTTCATATTTTGCTATTCCTTTTCTTGGAGGAAAAGGTTTTGGACTTCTATATATTGAAGATTCCGTCTCATACAACAAACACAATAGTATCCACAATGTAGTCTTTTAGGGTTGAGTTTTGTTTAGGGGGAAGATTTTTCTCTCTACAATTTTTATAGTTTTTTTTAATACTAGTTTTTCAATATGTAGGTCACTTGACCAAATCATATTATAATATTATGCCTTTTTAGTATATTTTTCTATGTTGTCTAATTTATCGTCATTCAAGGTTTACAATTATTAGCTTCCGCATGACGCCCTGATTATTTCGGTCCCAACAGGATGCTTCAATAATGACAAATCGAATGCGATTAACACATAATTTCACATAATTAAGGCGATAGACAACAATTATGAAAGCAATAACAACAAAAAGAAACAACATACAATTTTACACGTGAGAAACCCTCAAAGGAAATAAAACCATGACCGTCACCAATTCTTATTGTTTTTCAATGAAAGATGATTACATGATACATAATTATGTGGAGAAACCATGGCGGAAAACAAGTTTTCGTTGAAATGTTGAGAAATTTCTTGATTTTTTTTGTGAGAAAATATTACTATCTCTTCTTTTCTTACTGATTCAATCAAAAAATCAAAATATTTGTAAGACTGGCCATTGAATATTTTTCGATGAAATTTCAGTGGAAAAATAGTGATTTTCTAGTTGTACATCAAATGTTCACAACCTTTTTCAGTATGAAATTTGTACTTCTGCGTATTTGAGAGCAACGTGTCAAGAAGAGGATGAGAAAGTCATCAAAACCACCTGCAGGAATCTATTAATCATAAACCACCTTCGTCCGTCGCACGCTATTAAAATTCATGTTACATGTTCATGATCATCACGGATATATATAATTTTTAAAGTATACTAAATTTATTTTTAAATAAATGGAGTTTATCAAATTTAGAAAGTTCTAAAATAAGATTTAACATTCTAGTTCATGTTCAAAAATGATTTTTTTTCATAATATTTTATTTGTCTATTTGTATGACACTTTTTTTCTTACTTATTTCAAATGATGGGCAGTTTTCTATTTTTAAAATTAGTTAACTTTAACTCTTGTTATTTCACTTTTAAATATGACATGATTTTACGATCATAAAAATTTGATAGCATATATAAGATAATCATTTTTCTTTCTTAAATTTTGTATCTAATCAAATATTCCTATGATTCAAACGTCATAGCATAATGAAGACGGTACAGTATTTTGTCGGAGTTCTTACCAGCTCCAATTCCATAGGAACTTCCTCAATTTGAAGAATAGTAGCATGATTATAGCTATATCGATTTAAGAGCGGTCAACTAAATACTTTTTATTAGAAATTATATTATATACCATCATGTCATATATACTTATTTTAACAATTGACCTACCTTAGATTACAAATTTTACAATTTAAAGAAGCTAGCTTATTATAAATATTATTTGAGTGATTTGATAATAAAAAAAATTCTTGCAATGCATATAATTAATTTGTTGTTATTGTTGCATATAGTAATTTAAACTCTAACAGAATCTTTTCATACCAAGACTCAAATTAAGACTTAATCAGTGAAGGATCTTATCTTATCTTGATATTGTCATTGAAGCTATCCATATATATATATACCTCCAAAGGAAGGTGAAAGTCTATCATTCATCTTTTTGAAGAATGACGTGGGTCAAAGTGAAGGAAGAATCAGGAATCAGTACAAGTGTTGTCAAGTATATATATATTTTATTACGGAGTCAGGTGTTGTCAAGTGTGTGTATATATATATATTATTACGGAGTACTGTTCTAGTGCTTCAGAGACTACACGTATAAGGCTTATTGCCTTATTTATAGGTGGCAAAAACAAAAAAGACTTACCACTTACAAGTGTGTGTGAGAGAGAGAAAATGGAGAGCAAAATGAAAGAGAAGAGTACTGGAAGTGATTCGGTGCTGGATATGTCATCAACATCAACGGTCGGAGGTGGTGTTGAGGATATCTACGGTGAGGATCGTGCCACGGAGGATCAACTTATCACCCCATGGACTTTTGCTGTTTCAAGGTACTCTCAAGTTCGAAACGAATTAATTAATGATCTCCAGTCATCAACTTCACCTAAGCTCCATGGTTATTGTTCTACACACACACATAACACACAACACAGTATTTGTACGGATATCTGCTTCTTTTTCCCTTCAATCAACACAGTTACCGATAAATTTTCTAACGGTGTCGGTCTACTCTATTTGCACAGTCAGACCTCTATATAACAATCGTCTTCTATAATAATAATAATATTTCACTATAACAATCACGTTTTTTATGGAAGCGATGTTCAAGTTATGTTATGTTATATGTTCTATATAACAACATTTCACTAGTAAGAAAATATCGGGACAAACAAAGCCGTTATAGACTATACAACTACATACTATCATTTTTTAGGAAAATATATTTACGCCAAATTTTCGCAAAGTGGTGTTGGATGACACACTTTCCAACAAGTTGTCTTCGTCAGTACCAGGGGCGGACCCACTATATAATGACATTTTATTATGGTACATATATATATAGAAAATATGTATATGTATTTAAAAGACCCCCGAGACAAAGTCGTTATAGAGTAGATTGACTGGACAACTACTTTTTCTATTTTTGTTATGTTTTTTTAGGTTGTCGTTTTTCTTTCAAAATATATTTACGCCAATAACTTAGCATAATTATTAAGTTTTCAAAGAGTTGCCAAACTTTCACATAATAAGTGACATATTTATATTAATGATCACACTTTCCACAAAATCCTGGATTTGTCTTCGTCACTACATGCATATACATATAAAATCCAAAATGAATGAAGGGTTAGGAGGATAATGGTCAAAATTATCTAATTTTCACTCCCCAAAGGTATTCTTTTTATTAAGATGTTGTCTTTAATCAAATAAGTTCCCAAGTGATCTTTTTCAAAATGGTGATACATCGTTGATTATGGCATTTCTTCTTCTGATCATTGAGTGGAGAGTTATATTCAGTTCATGAATTATTAAGACTTGCAAGTGTAATTTTACTTGTTTTAATCATTAAATTTGGCTGTAAATTTGATTGTTGTGTGTTTATTAATTTTTGGCTTGTAAAACAGCGGTTACAACTTGTTGAGGGATCCACGTTACAACAAAGGGCTTGCCTTCACTGAGAAAGAAAGAGATGTTCATTACTTGCGAGGCCTTCTTCCGCCTGCGATTATACCCCAACAGCTTCAGGTACATAAATTACTTAAGGCTAAAAGTGGAAAATATTTATGGGCTTTTAACACATTGGATCGCTTGGCCGAAAATAATTAAAGTCGCTATTCAAATATATAAAAAATATACACTAATGATGTATAAAATATTCATTACTCCTACATTAGTAGACGAAAAATATTGATTTGCCAGCTATTATTTTAGTGGGCGGTTATACAATTTAAAACTCCCAATATTTATTTGATGCGCTTTAGAGGAATTTTGTTAATCTCTTGTGTTATATATGTCATACCAGGAGAAAAGACTTATGCAGAGTCTCCGGCAATTTGAAGTCCCTTTGAATAAATATATTGCCCTGATGGAATTAGAGGTATTCTTGGAAACCAAATGCTTGACTTATGAATTTGATTATGCATCAGTTTTGCTATTATTTACTTATCATCAGAATGGGGTGCGGGTTAATTTCGTCTATGATCACTTAACTACACTTTTAACAGTAAAGTCGCAAAATTATTTTTTGTCACTAATTGAACTTTTATGCTCGCTATGACAGTAAAGCCACTAAACTTACCCTCTATAATGATAAAGTTACAAAACTATTTTCTATCATATTAGTAATTAAAATTTTACAGACTATAACAGTAAAATCACTAATTTTTACCCGCTATAATGATAAAACCTACCCATCAAGGTGACTTTATTTTTATATTGGGTTAAGTTTTGTGACTTTACTATCATAGTGGATAAATTTCACTTACCTTAATGTGACAAAAATAGTTTGTGACGTTACTATCATAGTGGATAAATTTCAGTTTCCTTAATGTGACAAAAAGATACTAGTTTGTGACTTTACTGCTATATTAGGTGAATTTCATTTTGCTTTAATGACAAAATATAGCTTTGTGATTTTACTTGGTTGAAGTTCAGTGACCATAATTAACTCGACAAGTCACTGTATTGGCTGTGTTTAGGAGAGAAATGAAAGGTTGTTCTACAAGCTTCTTATTAATAATGTGGAAGAGTTGCTTCCAATTGTATATACTCCGACTGTTGGTGAGGCTTGCCAAAAATATGGAAGCATTTTTAGGCGTCCCCAAGGTTTATACCTCAGTTTGAAAGAAAAGTACGGTACTTTTACTAGTTAAAGCTTATCTACCGCTTCAATGTGAAAGTAATATTAACTAAGACTGGAAGTATGTATTTATATGCAGAGGAAGGATACTTGAGGTATTGAAAAATTGGCCAGAAAGGAAAATACAAGTCATTGTTGTTACGGATGGTGAACGAATTCTGGGACTTGGAGACCTTGGCTGCCAGGTAATAATCCTTTGAAATATATGTGTTAGCACGAGTTTTGTATTGTGTGTGGTAGCTAAGTGTATTGAAAAGAGTTCGATTGAAGCCCCTTTGTCGTAAGGTTATACTGTGTGAATAGGGAAAAAATAAAGAGCTTTTATATATAAATTATTGAATGAAGGGGAACCTTGGAGCAACGGTTACAAGTTAGAGCAAGTTAGAGTTAGGATGACTACGGTTACGAGCTGAGGAATGCGAGCTTAGTGGCTTGTATATATTAAGTTAGGATAGTAAATAACTACATTGTGTTATGTTGCAGGTTCAAATCTCAAGTGTGACATGCTTGCATACTTTTTAACCCCGCAGCCCCCCACCCCCCCCCACCCGTGAATGCGGGATCTTTTTCTTGTTTGACTTTGTGCGATGCTATCTTTTATATATTAATTATTGTTGAACCCCCAAGACACAAGAGAAGTTTGTAGTATAGTGTAAATAGTTCACAAATTGTGTTATGTTCAAAACAAAAAGCAGTGAAATTGAAGAAAATGGAATCAAGTGTAGAAATGCTATGCATCCTTTTCCTTTTAACCCCCGCAGCCTCCCCACCCCCATATCTCAAAATTTAGGTTTATAACTCTATTTTTAGGATTTTGAATTAAATAATTCTTTTTCTTGTTTGACTTTGTCATGCGTCAAATAGAGTAGAATAACAGAGTAATCCTGATATGAATTCCATTATATTGTCACAGGGAATGGGGATACCAGTAGGGAAATTGGCTTTATATACTGCACTTGGAGGAGTCAGACCTTCAGCGGTACCAAAACCTGTTAAACTTTATGCACTACTATATATAATTTATAACTATGAATGTCCTACCATTTTGCTTGCGCGTGCAGTGCTTGCCTATAACCATTGATGTGGGAACAAATAATGAGCAGCTACTGCAAGATGAGTTCTACATTGGGCTCAGACAAAAGAGAGCTACTGGGAAGGTCAACTTTATAATAGTCACTCTATATTATCTGTTTTAGATTACCATGTAGAAGTATAATGACATTGAGAAAAGTCTGTTTCTTTTCGCTCCTCGTAGGAATATTATGACTTTCTTGATGAGTTCATGAAGGCTGTGAAGCAAAATTACGGTGAAAAGGTTCTTGTACAGGTTAGCTATTTAAAAGTTGTTAACAATCATTGCCTTTCGTAATTTCAAAGTCTAATATTTGTAACATGATCTGCAGTATGAAGATTTTGCGAATCACAATGCTTTTGAACTGTTGGCAAAATATGGTACCAGACATTTGGTATTCAATGATGATATACAGGTACTATACAACTTTTCTTTTGTGGCTTTTGTCTCAGATTTTTTAGTTTGTTCTGTTTTTTGATACCATTAATACTGCAGGGGACAGCTGCTGTGGTACTTGCGGGGCTCGTTGCATCCCTAAAGCTGCTCGGAGGGTCCTTAGCTGATCATACGTTCTTGTTCTTCGGTGCTGGAGAAGTAAGACTAGAACTTTCTTTTAAAGGCTCAAGTTTGTAATTGTTTTTGGTGGACGTGTTACTGACGACATGTAAAAAAGAAGTAAATGATACTCCGTCCGTCCTAGTTTATATATGTGTTTGACAGGACACGGTATTAAGGAAGAAAGGAAGACTTTTGAAACTTGTGGTCTAAAACAAGATATAGATATTTGTGTGGCTATAAATCATCTCATTAAGGGTAACATAGTGATTTTAAAGTTTAAATTGTTACTAAATATACAAATGTATCATTCTTTTTGGAACTGACTAAAAATGAAAGATTATAACATAATTGGGACACATGAATAAATAGCAATGCAAGGATAATTCGTATCAGAATAATCACACAAAAACACAGAAAGTCATTAAATTGTCATGTTGATCTCTTTATGATTGCAGGCTGGAACTGGTATAGCAGAACTCATAGCACTTGCGATTTCAAAGGAGGTATTAAATTTAAGTTGCATGTGGTCCGTTATAAAATTTTAGATAAAAGCTTATTGTGGTTTAGTAAGTTTCACTTATTGTGTTTGTTACCTGTAGACAAATGCCACTGTGGAGGAAGCACGTAAAAATATCTGGCTTGTCGACTCAAAGGTAGAAAAATAAACAATCTTGTCTACAACAGAAAAATCAGTATATTAATGGTAGTGTTTATTCTTATATTTGAAGTTTGACAGAGTTTACACGATATGCGCAGGGTCTAATTGTTAGTGCTCGAAAGGAATCACTTCAAGCTCACAAAAAACCGTGGGCCCATGAACACGAACATGTTGACAATCTTCTAGATGCTGTTGAGGTTTGATCAATGAGTTCCCTAATTGAGGAATACCTCTTCGAAACTCATTTTCTATATATTAATACTTTTGAAACTTGTATAGGCCATTAAGCCGACTGCTTTAATCGGAACATCTGGAGTTGGAAGAACATTTACTAAGGAAGTGATTGAGGCCATGACATCCATAAATAAGGTCTTATATTTCCCCAGTTTTTTATTTCGCTCTCCCAAACCAAACTTTTCTTGAGCTGACAGACTAATATATGAGTTGCAGAGGCCCCTCATTATGGCTCTCTCAAATCCAACTGCACAATCCGAATGCACTGCTGAAGAAGCTTACACTTGGAGTGAGGTAAGTAATTAATATTCATGAGAACAGAGCGGATGCAGGCTTTAGTCTTTTACATTTTTCACATGGAACACACACATGTATTGAAAAATTGAACAAATTAAAACTTTGAAACCATAATTTCAAAAATACAATGAGCTCAATGCTGATAAGAATATTAAACGTTGAATCCATCAAGTTTATGTCCTGGATTTGCCTTAGCATGAAAGGCAGTCTCTATGCACGTTACAGTTGTGTTTGGTTAAGTCTTGTAATTGTGGTTATGACGTTGACCAATTTCTTATTGCTTTATGAAAAGGGTCGAGCCATTTTCGCAAGTGGAAGTCCATTCCCTCCTGTAGAGTACAATAACAAACTCCACATTGCTACCCAGGTTTTTGAATGCATTTTATATGCTTCCTTTGTAAAGTAACTTCATATTTTACATAATTGACTAATATATAGCGTATTTCTTGCAAAAACACAGGCAAACAACTGTTACATATTCCCTGGATTTGGTTTTGGCTTGGTCATGTGCGGCGCTATCCGTGTGCATAATGACATGCTTTTAGCAGCTTGTAAGTACAGTGAGAAATTTGTATTAGGAACCTTTAACTGAAGCCTTGGTATCCGGATGATCAGACCCACAAGTAGAGGTGATAAATGGGCAAGTTAGCTCAAATTTGGGCAGGCCAAAACGGTCAAGTCCATAAACGGGTCTCGACTCAACCCCCAACATGACACAGCCTCCCCTCCGTTTTAAACTTGGGTGGATGGACGTGTTACCAAAAAATAACTTTATGATATCACCTCTATGCGCCGCAAGTTAGTGTGTAAATTTAGGTTACTGATTTATGTTTATATGAAACAGCGGAAGCGTTGGCTGCTCAAGCAACTGAGGAGCACTATGCGAAGGGGATGATTTATCCTCCTTTTGGTAATATAAGAAAGATCTCAGCTCATATTGCTGCTACTGTAGCTGCTAAAGCATATGAACTCGGTAAGTGAAATTGGATTTAAGTTATACCCACTGACAATTATTTAAAAGTTTTTTGCACCATAGGTGTTATTTTGATATAACAGGTCACTTATTATTTATTGCAAGTTGCGAATTAATGTTTATTTATAGTTACTTGTAATTCTGATTGTTGATAATATCTTATATCATCGGTACATAACACTTATAACTCATTTTGATAAACTTGATCTTGAAATGGTTTGGTTTAATGAATGGAATATGTTATATATACCGCAGGTGTTGCAACACATCTGCCCCAGCCTGCAGATTTGGTGAAGTATGCTGAGAGTTGCATGTACACTTCTAATTACCGATGTTATCGCTGATTAAATAACCTGATCAGATGCTGTAAGTACTATAGTTGAATAAAATGGATCTTTAGTCTTTATCCTTCCATGATATATGTTTGTATGTAAAAGACTTGATCCATCTATTTCTGCCTCTCTTTTGTAAGCTTTTGTTCTGTTGCAGCTGCATTGGTGATTTGCCAATGTAGTTTGGTCTGTAGAGAGGCGGAGTATTTGGAATTTTAAGTTTATGGTTTCTCGATCCATAGCCTTTATGGATTACTAGATTATTTATATTCTTGGGGTGTGACCCTTCCTCGAACCCTATATAAAGGCGGGATGCTTCGTGCGTTTGAATTCTACCGGATACTATAATCTTTTTGGATTATTGAATTCTGAATAGATTATTTATATTTCAAACGTGTGCCCCTTTCTCAGACGTTGAATGTTCTATACATCGGCCTACGTACTTAGTTTTGTCGGCCGTTGAATGTTCTATACAGTAGTCTTGACAGCAGATTCGCCCGTTAATGTACGGTCAAATTGTTTTTTTTTTTTAAAAGAAAAAAGTCATTTAATTTCTTAAACTATCTCCTCCTTCCGTCTCAAATTAGCCGGAAGAAACATTAATTATGAGGGTCTTTTTAAAACAATAACTTCTAATGGTGAAATTAAAAAAAAATTATTTTGTCTTGAACTTTTAAAACGACAAATAATTTGAGACAACTATCTTTAGAAATCACGACATATAATTTTTGGGACACGGTTCCCCTCCAGTACAGATCACCTCAAGTTCCCCCAGTGCACTCTTAATTGAGTGACACCTGTCCACTTATTCAATCAATGGTTTAAAATTAATTTTCTTAACTATTTATCTAACTATAGTTTAAAAAAAAAAAATCCTGCAAATCAATAGCAAATTATAGACCCAGAAATTAAAAAAGTCAATTGTTGAAACTGCAATTTTGTGAAATTGAACCAAAGCCTTGGGTAATTTGGAGGTGAAAATCCACAAAAAGGTTGGAATTTTCGTTAATGGATGGTTGCCATCTCTGTTGTGACATTGATTTTCCTCCATTATCAGTAACCCTTGTTTATGAAAGCCGAAACTAGAAACCCAACAAGGATTTAAGTTATTTTACAACTTGTAATTTTGTGATGTTAGAAAACGTTAATTGCTCATAAATTGCAGTCAAAAAATTAATTTAAAAAGCCAAAGACTCCAACTAGAGTATCTCAATTTGGTCTTTTTTTGTCGTTTCAGTTACTTTTTATCAAAGAAGGTACCTAGCAAATTTACAATAATAGACAAGACTGCTATAATACTGTATATAGTCTCTTTCACTTCAATTTTTCAGGATGTTCACTTCAAAGATGAGTAGTACTTATCTTCTTCCTTTGTGAGACTCAAATTCGATTGAGTCTGTTTCTTTCATCTTTTTAGAGTTTTGCATTAGAGGTATCAATTGATTTTTGTTCTGTTATTGATTTGCACGAGTTATGTTTCTTAACTATAGTTAGACAAATAGTTAAGTAAATTAATTTTAGACCATTGATTGAATAAGTGGACAGATATCACTCAATTAAGGGTGCACTGGAGAAACTTGAGGGGATCTATAATGGAGGGGAGCCTCTCCCTAATTTTTGAGACTGGTGGAGTATTTATTTAATTATAATAATGGACTAGTGTTTTGTGAAGTAATAATGTTATTTTTTCTCTTCAAAGTGATGGGTACTTAGGTTAGTTGTAGGATTCCCAAGGTAGCTAGTTATAATGACCTTTGAGATTTGTTTTCTTTAACGAAGGATGATTAGGTACTCAAATCACGTGGATGATCAAAGCTAATAAATTTAATTAAGAAGAGACGTAAACAATTTGTTGAGTGAATTTAATGATCATTTGGACCATAACGTGCAAATAATGCTTCCCTTTAATGCGTTTTTGTCTACACGTCCAAGAATAGAAAATAATTAAAACTGACAAGAATATCACTGTTACAAGTAACCATAATTAGGGTACCTGGTCTACACTACCCTATCATCCATTTTGGATGAGAAAATCCTAACCATTGCGATACATCCAATGTGAGGAAAACCATTTTGTTTGTATGTATTTATGTGATGTATTTCTGACTTTGCACGAAAGTTTTAAAAAGAAAGATTTTTTTTTCAGACGGTGTTAAACCAGTCATAAATATTTATATGACTATCATCGAAGTAAAATAAAAAATTTAAAGTTAAATTATTTTTGAATATATATATATATATATATATATATATATATATATATGTATATATATATATATATATATATATATATATAGGAAAACCATTTTGTTTGTATGTATTTATGTGATCGTATTTCGACTTTGCACGAAAGTTTTAAAAAGAAAGATTTTTTTTCAGACGGTATTAAACAAATATAATATATATATATATATATATATATATATAAATATTTAGTGAGGAAAACCATTTTGTTTGTATGTATTTATGTGATGTATTTCGACTTTGCACGAAAGTTTTAAAAAGAAAGATTTTTTTTCAGACGGTGTTAAACCAGTCATAAATATTTATATGACTATCATCGAAGTAAAATAAAAAGTTTAAAGTTAAATTATTTTTGAATATATATATAGACATATATATATATATAGTGAGCAAAACCATTTTGTTTGTATGTATTTATGTGATGTATTTCGACTTTGCACGAAAGTTTTAAAAAGAAAGATTTTTTTCGACGGTGTTAAACTTTGTCATAAATATTTATATGACTATCATCGAAGTAAAATAAAAAATTTAAAATTAAATTATTTTTGAATATATATATATATATATATATATATATATATATATATATATAATATCATTCTTTTTTAGACGTAAAACAAAAACATAGGGTAAATTCGAACAAAAGGAGTATGTGATCTAAAGGGGTCGTTTTTTCTCGAGAGGAGGCTCGCTTTCTCTGATGCCAGCAGTCTTCTACGTCTCTTAGACCATTTAATGAGTCAGCTTAATAAACCTTGAATCAATTTATTACAGAAGAAATGAGGTGACAAACAATGGTGGATGCAGCATTTCAGCATCGGATTTATTTGATTTTAATATTTTCGACTCAAAACAAAGATATATATGTGAATATTCACTAAAATTTCAATAAACATTACATCTAAACATATTTTTATAAAATAAAATGAATTTAATGCTAAGAACCTTAAAATTCGAGTCAATCAAATTCAAATTCTGAATCCGTCTTGTCCAGGAGCGGAGACTTTGAAACGGCAAAGAGGACAAGAATTATGAACGGATAGCCATTTGGTAAGACAATTTGCATGAAAAACATGACCACAAGGGACTAATTGTTTGCCATGATCATCAACACCTCTTTGAAAACCTTCCATGCATACTATACAAAGTCCATTTACATTGTTAACCATTGGCACTACTTGAAGTTGATTCTCGTCGTGGTCATCGGAAGGCGTTGAACACCGTGGTGGCTCAGCCGTGTCATCTGAAATTCCTACCACCGTTAATGCCAAATCAAGATCGAAGTCTTTATCCATTTAAAATGAAAATTTGAATGAAATTTTGTAACTTGGGATGACTGATTCTACTAGATAGTTGAATATATATAGACGAGAAAAATCCACACCCCATGCTACATTACTTGGTGGTGGGTTGGACAACAACCTAAGTGCCATGAATTTGGTTTTCTAACTTTTTGTTAATACCATTACGTAGAAAGAACCGACGTACACAGTCTGTTGACCAAGAAAACTTTGTTTAAAAAAAGGGTTTGGGTATGTTAATCTACGTAAGGAAAGAAAAAGTATTATGTGTATATTTAAGGGGTTCTTTGGTGCGCGGACTAAATTATCCCGAAATTATATTTTTTAGACTAATTTATCCCACTTGAGAGGTAGGATAAAATAATCCAAGTTTGACGGGATAAGGTGTGATATCCAGGATTAAAGTCTGAGATTAAATTTTACTGTGTTGGGATAAGTTTATACCGTCAACCAAACACAATATAGATTTAATCCAAGGCTTAATCTTGAGATATCCACCTTATCCCGTGTACCAAGTGACCCCTAAGACTTCAACTAATTGTATACAGTGTATGCATAAATTTTGAGTTTAAGTTATACACATTATTAATTTTTTACATATTTAAAGAATATGTATGTGAAAGTCGTAAGCCTCATTAAAATGTGGACAATTATATATAATTTTGAAATCACAACAGTTTAATTACCTGCTACAAAATGTACATTTTTTTTTTGTGTCGATTGTCCTTCAAAGGCACTGGTTTTTAATTTTTGCCCCTCAAATTGGTGGTCTTTAATTTTTGTTCTTCGGCTAATATCCTGAGGTTCTGGGTTCGAACCAGAGCTCAGTAAAAAAAATAAAAAAAAAATAAAAAAAAAAAGAATTTCGCAAGACAGAGGTTTAGATTCGTCATGCAAAACTCTATCTCAAAGTAGAGTTTGAAACTCTGTCATTCAAAACTCTGCCTTGCGATTTTTTTTTTTTTTTACTGAGCCGGGGTTCGAACCCCAAACCTCATGGTATTAGATGAAGGGCAAAAATTAAAGATTACCAATTTGAGGGGTAAAAATTAAAGACCAGTGTCTTTGAAGGTAATCGTGCAAATGACCCCAAAATGTAAAGGTGTCTTGATGGTATAATTTTTCTTTTTTGCCAACGATGTATATAACTTAATATAAATTTAACACTATTAGCTCATTTTTACGAAGGATCACCGGTAGATGTCGTTTTTACATGAATATAAACGGAGCCATGATATGATAAAATTAAAGATGCTTACTCGGTCATATTTAAAAGGTAATTAGAGATAAGTACATTTAATATATAGCATTGATTGAGATAACCTAAAATGGATTGTAACTAATAGCATTGATTGAGATAACGTAAAATGGATTGTAAATAACATATTAAATTACACAATTAACTCCAATGTTAATATGTATTAATTAAATCCAAATGTATTACCCTCTCCGTTTCGTTTTTTTATGGCGGTGTTTAACTCAACTGAGAGCTACTTTAAAAAAAAAAAAAAAAAAGATCTTTTAGTATAACCCAAAAGTGCCCTTTGAATTTGTGTCTTAAAATATGTCACGACATGTTTATGACTTAAAAATATATTGTTAAAAATAAAAATAAGAAGTTCAAAGTTAAAGGGTTTCCCAGTAAAAAACGTTCCATTATTTCTGATGCATATTAAAAAAGAACGTCAAATAAAATGAAAGAGAGGTAATATTTTATTATCTTTTCGCCACACCGCCACTTGACCAAGCTTTTCAGTATGTTTAACAGTAATTAGATAACTAAAGCATTTTTTTTTTCGTTGGTATAATAAGTCAATGAATGATCTGAAATTAGGTGAACATGTTTAAATTATTTAAGTACAATTTGTCTAGTGACGATAAACATCGACCGAGTCGTCTAAGCTCTCGACTATATTTTATAATTGTCAACTTTGATAACTCAATATATTCTTGATTGTACAAAGTCTTAATCTAATCCAGCTAGCTGCTTGGTGGTTTTTGGGTTATTAATTTCCAAATATAGGCGCTATCTATTCAACTATGTGTTTGTGCTCTATCTATTCAACTCTGTGTTTGGGTAAGGGGTTGATAATACAAGGGGCGTCTAGTTTGCTTAGAAACTAAGAAAATATAATTAAAATTGTAACAACAACACACCTAGTGTAATCTAACGAGTAATTTGTGATGAAGGCGTGATATACGTTGATCTAACTGCTATCTTTGTGAGGTAGAAAAATTATTTTCGATAGACCCTTGCCACAACGACGCAATAACCAAAGACATTTTAAAAGGAAAAAAATTGATAATAAAGTGACAAGATAAACACAACTAAGAAGCAGAAGAAGAAGGTATGTTTTACATGTTTAATTTAGGGATATTCATTAAAAAAGTAGTTAAATGGTAATCATTTGCACGATTGGCCTTCCAAGGCATTGGTTTTTAATTTTTGCAACTCAAATTGGTGGTCTTTAATTTTTGCCCTTCCCTAAAAATTTCTTGGGTTCGAACCCCTGCTCAGTCAAAAATTTTAAAAAAAATCGCAAGGTAGAATTTGGATTCGCAAGGTAGAGTTTTGCTCTACTACATGCAGAGTTTCAAACTCTATCTTAAGGTAGAGTTTTGGCTTCACTTGCCTTAAGGCAGAATTTTGCCTTCATTCATAAGGCAGAGGTTTGCCTTCAGGCAACCTTTTTTTTTTTTGTATATATATTACAAGATTATGTTCGACTTGAACGTATGAAAAAAGATTATGTTTGATATTAACTTTGATCTGTTTACGACCTTTTTTGGTTTGACATTAAGTTTTCCTAGAATATCTTTACTACTTCTGAGGTTATCCTCAGTTGTAAAGGGAAAATTAGTTATAGCCTTGTTGCCACGAAACTGTCTTAAGGCTTAACTTTTGCCTGATAGGCCTAATTTTGGGTAAAAGTTAGATCTTAAGATAGAGATTTGCCTTAAGCCTAATTTTGGGTAAAAGTTAAGGCAAACTTTTGTCTAAATAGGCCTAATTTTGCCCGAATAGACCTAACTTTGTCCGAATAGGCCTAATTTTGCTACAAACTTCTGCCTTGCAATTTTTTTAAAAAATATTTGGTTGAGCGGGGGTTCGAACCTGGAACCTATGAATTTTTAGGCGAAGGACAAAAATTAAAGATTTCAAATTTGAGGGACAAAAATTGAAGACCAGTGCCTTTGAAGGCCATTCCCCACAAAAAAATGAATTAATTTTGAGATGATGGATAATTCTTAGGGAAAAGGACACTGTATGTCCACTCAACCAAACTAATCCCACATTTAATTACTGTTTAGGCTTAATCCCACTAGGTGTCCGGTCGGCCCAAATTAATGCAAAAAAATGGCCGATCGGCCCAAAATAATGTCAAGGCTGGCCGGCCTAATAGCCCAGGCAGTTAAAAAAAAAAAACACTTAGTCGCCGCAAAAACGTCGCTGCTAAAGGGCTGCTACAGCATATATACATATGTGGAATTATATATACACTTTATATACAAAAATTATACAGTTTATATACATATGCTGGAATTAATCATGCATATATTATACATAAATTATACGTTAATTATACATATATTATACACATATTATACAATAATGATATGATATTTATTTTTAACATACACAATAGTGATACATATTATATACCACAATGATACGGTTTCACATATTATATACAAAAATGATACAATTTTCTATTCTATACAGGGCAGTTGCATTGTGCTGATACACATTATATACACAAATGATACATATTTTATACAAAAAATGATACATAGCTTAGTGATCATATTTTATACAGTTTTTATACATTACAAATAGGTACTGATACATATTTTATACACAAATGCCACATATTATATATAAAAATCGCCTCTAACATTTTTGTGTTTGGGTTTTTCTTTCAAAATTATCTTATTTAAGTTTTGGCTAATGGATGGGATTTGTTTAATTGCTACATTTTGAGTTTGGGAAAAATTAGGCTAGAGGATGGGATTAGTTATGGCCGAGCGGCCATATATGTCTTTTTCCCTATTTCTTAATTATGAATGTGGAAAGTGGCTGTTTGCCGATTTTACCTGAACAAGTTTGTTCAACACCCAAGCCCAAATATTCAGGAAGCAGCCCAAGTTGTAGACCAAAGAATAAAGTAACTGGGCTTTTAGCACATTGGCCTTATCTCCGCATTTTGTGGAATAATTAACTCAATCAGCAGCCCCTTTAACATTTAAACTCAATATAAACATATTTTGTTTTTATCAACCCATTATTACCACCTTCCACATGATTTTAACTTTTATTAGCCAGTCAAATAGTTAGGAGTAATTGTAGGATTTTAATTCTAATCACAATTTTTTAGGGGTTAGAATACGTATAGAATCTAATTAGATCATTATCCCTTTAAACAAGGATACGTATATATATCTTTACTATATCTCTCCATCTCACACAATTTTCTCATGTGGATATGATGTTGAATATTATATATGTTGATATTTTAATTACTTTGTCTAGTTCTTATTTCCACAAAAATATGTTTAATTATTGTATATATATCAAGTATGTAACATGTGCATAATTCGTGAAACTAATGTTTTTAGTTTCATGTATAATGTGTGTATAGATATATATAACTCATGCATACATTTTCGTTCCAAGTACAATGTGTGTACAAATGTATATAATTCATGTATAAATTTTTATTTCATTACAGTGTGTATAAATGTATATAACTCATGTATAAATGCTACTGTTGTATATCCGATCAAAATTACATAATTATTATTAATTTGTAAGTATAAGTTACTTATATAGAAAATAAAATAATTTATAAGAAAATCTAGGAAATTACGTATATATAACATAAAATAATATACATTTGTAATATTTATACACGAATTATATATAGTTATACATAAAATATACATGCAAAGGAAAATACTCGTAGCACATACAAAAAATTATACACATGCAAACACATTATATATATATATATATGTGTGTGTGTTTATTTTTATTTTGGGTAACCGGAAATGGAATAAAGAGAGGACATATAGTATTTTTTATTTTATTTGAGTAATTGAAAAAATAAGAGAAAAAAGGAAAGAGATCTTTTTAATTAGAAAAGATAATGACATGATCTTTAAAAATGGAGGATTTTTTGCCTAGATTTATGCTAGGTTGATACGGTTAGATTTACTGTATGGCTAATTGTTGTAAACTATCTTTTAGGGCTAGATTAAGTTGTATAGATTATGGGCTTGGCTAATTATGTTTTCTTCCCTATTTTGTGTTGGTCTTTAATTTTTGGGGATAACTACATGGCATAACTAATTCTAGTACATATTTAGATTTAGTAGCTATAGTTTAGATTAATTATATCCTATAACAAAGAGTAATATGTTAAATACAATTAATAGCTACATATATATTTAGAGTAGAATACTTTATTATTACTAAAATTATCACTGCCCTCCCATCTCTCTCTCCCCCCTCTCCCCCAACCTGCTCCGGCGAGGAGCTCTAGCTCCAGTGGACCGGAGCCGACAGATCTGAGAAAATAGAAACGGCGGAGAAGATGGAAGCTTTTTGAATATAACCCGATGGAGCGTACCATCAACCACTCAAATCTGCCGGAGCAACCGCTGAGCCAGCAGTCGCCGGAGCTATGCTCAGATCTGGTGTCAGTCACCGCCGCTGCCGTCGTCTCAGATCTGAGCTTTTTATTGTTTTTGCTACATCTATCTCCAACGCCGTCGCCACCTCCGGTCGTTTTTAAGGCCGACTCAGATCTGAGCCTTTTTTTTTTTGTATTTAAAATCGGAGTGTATACATACAGTGTATACAATATTTTTCACCTGTATTTCGAAGAAGATCTTTTTTGTATACAAATGAATACAGTGAATTTGAAGTGTATACAAATGATTACAGAGAATTTTATTTCTTGTATTCAGTATTTGAGTGTATTCGTTAATTTTTTTAGTGCAAAATTCAGTGTTTGGGGGTGTATTTTGAAAGATATTTTTTTGTATACAATCGATTTTAAATATAATAAAGTGAATACAGTATAAAAGTAGCTACAAATGAATACAGTTGAGTTGAATACATTTGACTTGAATACAACTTAGTTGAATACATCTGACTTGAATACATTAAAATCTAACTTGAATACAGCGAAATCTGAACTTGAATACAGTAAAATCTGACTCAGCCGAATTTTGAATACAGTTTACTGTAGCGCGCGAATACAATCTACTATAGCTACGAAATGTAATAGCTAAAATGTAGCTATGCCTAAAAAAAAAAAACTCAAAATGTATTCATTTATATAAGTTGCCCTTAATTTTGTCCCTCATAACAAAATTTTTTCGCAAAACATAAGTTTATGCATCATAATATCTCACAAGTTATGTCCCACATGACCTTTGCCCTTTGCTCTGCTGGGTATAAGTTCGATTGTTAAAGGGAAAAAATTAAAAATCAGTCCATTTGAAGGACAAAACGTGCAATTTCTTCTTATTTAAACATATTCAGTTTTTAAAAGTTATTTAAAATTTAACCAATTTTGTTGTTAATTCTCAATTGCCATTGTTGCTGCTATTTTCTTCTTCTTCTTCTTCATAACTTTGAATCCAAAATTGTGAACGGTTAGAGCCTAACATCATATTTCATGGTTTGAAGTTTAAACAACCAAATAAAAACTTCAACCTTCGGTTTTGGCTGAAGACCTGATTTACATTTCGCCATGAAGTTTGACTTTGGCAATTCAATCTTTAAAGGACAATTCACAGGAATGCCCTTATTTTGGGGTGGTCTTTAATTTTTTTCCTTCGCCTAATACCATGAGATTTGGGGTTCGAACCCCGACTTAGTAAAAAAGAAAAAAAAATCGCAAGACAGAGTTTTATAGCAAAGTTAGGTCTATTCGGGCAAAAGTTAAGCCTCAGGCAGAATTTTGAATGCAAAACTCTACCTGCAGGCAGAGTTTTGCAAGCCAAAGTTAGGTCTCAGGCATAGTTTTGCAAGCCATAGTTAGGCCTCAGGTATAGTTTTGCAAGCCATCAGGCATAATTTGCCTGCAAACTCTACCCGCAGGCAGAGTTTTGCAAGTCAAAGTTAGGCCTCAGGCATAGTTTTGCAAGGCATAGTTTGCCTGCAGTCATAAGACAAACTATGCCCGATGGCCTAGCGAATCTAAACCTCTGCTTTGCAATTTTTTTTTTGGTCTGAGCGGGGATTCGAATCCTGAACCCATGGGTTTTTAGGCAAAGGACAAAACTTAAAGATTTCAAATTTGAGGGACAAAAATTAAAGACCAATGCTTTTAAAGGGCAATCCGCACAAAAAAAACATTTTTAAATCTAGGAAAATCTACATGGCATAACTAACACTAGTACATATTTATATTTAGTAGCAAGAGTTTAGATAAATTACATCCTATAGCTAAGAGTAATATGTTAAATACAATTAATAGCTATATATATATATATTTAAAGTAGAATACCTTAATATTATTGGTCACTAAAATTACAATAGATAGTGGGTCATATCTGGACCGAAACAGTCAGATCTGGTCAAAATCTGACTTGGCTTTAATCAGGACCAATTTGTATGGTTGAAACTTAAAAGGTTTAAATTGCAGAAAAACGGTGAAAGATTGGCCGTATCTTCTCTTTTATGCTCTGCAACTGAAAAGCCTGAAACTTTTTGCTTCTGTAATCTTGTAGTAAACTAATAGAAGAAGAAAATTAATTAATGGAGGTTAAGGGAATTTGACCTGTAATGAGTTGTCTAGCGAAAGTACTTCCATTTTCGTCCCTCTTTCCCCTGCGTCGTTGTATCGCCGAAGATGAAGGATACACCGCCGGTTGTTGGTGTTGATGAAGGATACAGTGGTGGTTGTTGGTGACGATGACGGTGACAGCGGTGTTTTCATAGATCTGGTGGCGTCGATGTCAGATTTGGACGGAAACAGTCAGATCTGGGCCGAATCTGACCGGAAACAGTCAGATCTGACCGGAATCTAATTGGAAATTGTCACGACCCGGCTAGGGGCCATGACGGGTACCCGGGGCTATCCACCGAGCACCACTCGTTCTATTACTTATCCTGCCTTCATTCATATTTCTCATCATTCATAATCATAGAAAACGACTTTCATTTAAAACATATTTACTTTATAAACATAAGCCCCTCGGCTATCAAAATAATATATATATATATATATATATATATACATGCATATACATAAGGACTGTGAGATCATACTACCCACACATACGTATCTACGAGCCTCTACTGGAGTACTAGACATATGGACGGGACAGGGCCCCGTCGTGCCCCAAAATACATGTACACAAAATGCTGTCTCAAAATAGCACCTCCGGAACAAAGGAGGGCTCTTGTCAATCTGCTGATAACTACTATGAGTTTGCACCGTCTCTCTGTCTACCTGTGGGCATGAACACAGCGTCCAAAGAAAACGGACGTCAGTACGAAATGTGTACTGAGTATGTAAAGCATAATCAATATCAATATGGAAACATAATGGATAATCGTATGAAATAACATAAGATGGGAGACAATAGCATCCTCATCATAGCACTTACCTGCTTTCCGTAGGGACGTTCCATTTCTATTTCGTACTCACATACATACATTCATATCTTTGCACATACATAGCCCTTACTTGGCACTTACATGGTCTTAACATATTCATACTCTAATCGATGGCATATACATGGCATGATCGTACTCATAAAGATGTCATATATATAGCTTATTCGTACTCATATATGTATCATACATGTAGCTTATTATATTGCGTACCGACCATGAAGGTTCGGTGTTATCCTTAACATCATTATACGTCACATAAGCATATCTTGATCTTAGCACGACCTATCATCATCTCACATTCATCATAACACATACATATACCTATCATAGTGTCGTATCTGTTTATACACATTTGAACAATATCCGTATTCGGCCACGTAGGGCTCGATAATATCCGTATTCGGCCACGCAGTGGCTCGACAGCACCCGTATTCGGCTACGTAGGGCTCGACCATATCCGTATTCGGCCACGCAGTGGCTCGACAGCACCCGTATTCGGCCACGTAGGGCTCGACCATATCCGTATTCGGCCACGTAGGGCTCAACAATATCCCACATTTACCTTTCGTACCCGGCCATAACGGGGCTCGGTGTGTCTCTTATAATCACATACATCTCATATGCTTATCATAGCTTTCCATAAAACATGCATTTACATCAAGGATGCCTATTAGAAATAATATCATTTCCATGACGTGAACTTCATAACATATACCGTATACTTACCATTGTTACTCGTCACATATGCGTATACATCATCATCACGCGCCTCATAGGTATATTATAAGCTAAACATCATCATACATATCAAAGACTCATCATTTCTAATCATCTCGTAAGCATATCATGGCACTACCATAATTGCTCATCATAATTCATCACAATTTACGCATAGGACTCATACGGATGATTACACTTTATCGGGGTGACGTAAGGTCGTGAACCCCCGATTACATTATAGGGCATTCATGAACATTTCACCTCACCTTGAAGGAATTAGCACATAAGGTGAGTGTATACAATAACCAACATCAACGAACTATGGATAGCTTCATTAGCTTAATAGGAACATTATATCATAGGCTATATAGCATCTCTTAGACTTAAGCTATCACCGTATCGTTAGCATACTCGTAACATATCTCTTATCTCGTATGGCTATTCATAAACAAGGACTCATGGTTTTCTAGAAGATAGGAAATTCATAAATAAGGAGGAAATTCATACCATAAGATTCATGCCTTAGAAGGAAAGATTGAGCCTTACATACCTTTGTCGTTTAACTATTCTATTGCTTGCTCGTTGTCCTTTAATGCACACGTTTTACCTTTGTCGTTTAACTATTCTATTACTTGCTCGTTGTCCTTTAATGCACACGTTTTACCTTAGATGGTGTAGGAATAAACCTTGGGTGCAAACACTTCACTTGAGAAAAACCCTAGTTTCACCTTCACTTGGATTTCTTGGCTTAGATGAATTTTGATGGATTTCTTACACTTGAATCACTTGATTTCTTGGTATTGATCTTTGATTTCCTTTGATTTCTTGTGTGTGCAGAGTGGAGAATATTCTAGAGGGTTCTTGACTTTGTGTGGAATGAGAATGAAATGAAATAATTGAACGTGGGTCTCCTTTTAATGACTGAAAAATCTGATCTCGTCGGGTAATTCTGTGCCCATTTTGACGGGCCGTATAAATTCCTACGGACCGTCAAAATGGTCCGTAGAACTGCCCAGTCCAAAAATGAGTCACTGTGACCATTTGACACTGGGCTGGGTCCATTTGACGGACCGTAGGATTTCCTACGGACCGTCAAAAGTTCTACGGGGCGTCAAATGGTCCGTAGGATTTCTCTCGCTCGACATACCGTCGTAGAATGGCCATAACTTTTTACTCAGATGTCACATTGATGAGCGGTTTGTTGCGTTGGAAACTAGACTCGATGAAATTAAATTTGGAAGAAAGAAACACATGAAAACTCCTCATATTCTAGGAGATATGCCCCCACCAATGTGGACCAAAATTTTGTCCGAAAATTTTGCCAAGTTTTACCAAAGTTCCCACAGTCTCAATTCCTTTATTTGTTTGTTCTTAAATCCTTATGGAACCTTCTTAACACTTACTTAACACTCCAAAACAATCCAAGGGACATTATAACTCTTCTCCAAAACTTCATTAAGTCATCATTAATTCGATGCTCGTAAATCTTGCCCGACACATGACATATACCTTACTTTCCTTAACAACTTTCGTCTCCTACTTCAAATGTCTTTGAAATCTTATCTAGAATCATCAAATGCTATTCCTTACTTATCGTAACACCATATACTTCGTGCTCTTCCTTCGCCTATTCACTGTGCATCAACGGAAAATTTTTCGAGGTGTAACAGAAATAGTCAGGTCTGACCGAAATCTGACAGGAAAATACAAAATACACTGATTTGTTGTATACATACAGTGTATACAGTGTTTTTCGCATGTATTTCGAAGAAGATCTTTTTGTATACAAATGAATACAGTGAATTTTATTTCTTGTATTCAGTTTTTGAATGTATTCCCCACATTGTGGGATTCTACTGGGCATGTTGTTGTTGTTGTAGTTTTTGAATGTATTCGTTAATTTTTTTAGTGCAAAATTCAGTGTTTTGTGGTGTATTTTGAAGGATATTTTTTTGTATACAACCGATTTTAAATATAATAAAGTGAATACAGTGTAAAAGTATCTACAAATGAATACAGTTGACTTGAATACATTTGACTTGAATACAACTTAGTTGAATACATCTGACTTGAATACAACGAAATCTGACTCAACCGAATTTTGAATACAATCCGAATTTTGAATCCAATCTACTGTAGCTACGAAATGTAATTAGCTAAAATGTAGCTACGCCTAAAAAAAAAAAAAACCCTCAAAATGTAGTCATTTATGTAGTTGCCCTTATATCTAACAGTGTGAAGGCCTTTAAATTTTGAGATGGCTAAACTTTAAAATCTTTATAAATTTTATAAATTTCAACTATTCAGTCCTAAAAAGGGCTATTTCTGCAATTCGCCAAATGGCTCTCTCTCTCTCTCTACTTCCAAAGTGATTTTCTTCTCTCTCAAAATGGAATGGACAAATACGGATATTTATTGCTCTCCCCTGCCATTTCTGGTAATAGTATATTGCACTTATAATCGTATTACCACAGTTTGATTATGTGTCTGTTGAATTATGTCAGCCTACTGAACCTAAACATAATAAACTGCACATCAATAAACATAATGAACACTAGTAAGCATATTTCGGACGTTTTGGAATGGCAAATGCAATATCATAAAAAGGAAAAGAATTTTTTTTTGAATTAAGTAGTTTCTCAACTAGTCTTAATTGGATTTTAAGTTATTATTACTGGAATAGCAATATGATTTCGATCTCCTTATAAACATTGAATGATCCAAATTACCTATGTGAGAACTTAGTTCTTCCGCTATACTTGCATTTCAGATAATAGAAATGTTGATGATGTTGGCCCCAAGGCATTGCTCTAGTAGTAAGAGCATGTGTGGGTAACGACGGAGCCAGGATTTTCACTGAGGGAAAGGTTTCAGAATATAAAAGATGTAAACATAAAAAGAAGCCAAAGATTTCAACATCCATTGTATAAACACAAAAAGTATTGTTAACCTTATAATCTATTGTATAAACACAAAAAGTATTGTTAACCTTATATAGATAATGTAATTCGCCAAAGGGATGAACCCCCTTCCACCCACTTGGCTCCGCCCCTATGTGTGGTTAGGCACACGTCACATGTTCGAACCCCACTGGGTGGACAAAGGCCTGGTACATAAGTGCGGCAAAATAAGAAGGCGAGCCTATTATCCACAGAGTTTTGAACCGTGCATCAGTTGGTCCTCGGGGATTTCATGGTCATCAAAAAGAATATTTTGTTGATGATGCTATGTTTAGAACCAAGTTCTTGGGCTTACATTTAGTTTTGTCGGAGGCCGTCAGATAATTTTTTTTTTTCCTGAACTTGCACACCAAGCGGGGATACCTAGAAGAATAGTAGCCGGGAATTGGAGGCTGAATAGAAAGTTAATGTTGTCGTGACTTTAAAAAGTTGATTTTTCGGTGATTTATGCATTTCTTAGCTCTGGCTTTTTCCTACTGTTGTTTGTTGACAAATTGACATGGTTATTCTGATAGTTAAATGCTTGGAATCCCACTTTTCTTTAAGAGGCTGAAGAGATATTAGTAACCTATGTAACAACTATAGGTGGCCTTATTTTATGAGAAATGGATACATGAGTTGCTGTAGAAGAATTGGATCGAAAGACAGTTGATGTCCAATATGGGCAAAAGAGGTGCAATTTTTTATTTTTTTTTAAATAGCCAGCCACAGACACCTCGACTATTCCAATGAATACCTGCTAACTCCCATTAGCATTGGTATTTGAGCCATGATCTTCCATAATTTCCCCCCTTTCATTGACTGCTGGCCCTCACCTGTTGCGACAAGGGCTATACTTTTTAAGGGAACTGATTCAGTTACCTTAACTATTAATTAGAAAGTCTTTTAGCACTATTATTTTCTTTCATCTATTGGAATTTCAAATTGTGCTATGCATTGATTCAATCAATCAACTATATCTGAATACCATCAGTTAGGGTCGGGTTGGCTATATAAATCCTCTATATCCATTTTACTCTATCCGTGTTTATTTCATTTCAATATTAAATAATTTTCTTTTTTAAGGTTCTTTAAGCCTCACACCTTTTCCTGCACAAATATTTGGTTTGATCTCAACTAGTTGATAAATGCATGGATCATTTCCTTCTGTCGCGATTTGTTTTTAGCTAAGTTTACATTAATTTTGTTCAGTATATGTATGCATGACTTCAACATATCTAAAGGAAGATAAAATGTATGACAATAGCTTCAGTAACCATATAAAGCTTTCTACTGCTTAGTTCTTGACAGTCAGGTAATATTCGCTGCTTCGATGTAAAAGCTGGTTTCTAATTTTGTTCACTGTTCTTACATGGCGAGCATTTAATGGTAACTTTCTTCGATTTCTTTCAGCATTTTTTAATTACTTTTTGAATTCACGATTTGGATATTTCTTGGTTTGGTTTTGTTGCTTAACATCTCTCACTTTTCTGGATCAAGTGGCAGTTTCATAAAGTAAAGAATCTCATACATATAAAGAGTTCAAAGCCTTTTAATTAGTTTATACAGAGTTCCTCAGAGAAGTTTAGTATCAATCTCTGCACTGTTAAGAAAAAACGTCATAGAGAAATGAGTCAAAACTAACATCTCTTAATACCTAATTATCCTGCAGTTTTATTTTGTTTAGTTATTAAGAGATGTTAATTTTGACTCATTTTTTCAACATTGGGTTATCAAATAATATCTAAATTACATATTTAGAGTTCAAATGCAAATTATATTTAGTGAAAAATGTTTAGTTGTCATTTTGATTGAAGACTATCTATAAGTAGTACTCAATCGAAGAAATTGTACTTTTAAAGCTATCAAAGTGGTTAAATCTTGTGAAAGCACGGTATAGTTTAATGTTATCTGGGGATGCATTAGGAAAGTTTGGATTATCATAGGAAGGAAATCATTCAGCACAACATAGAATAAAAAATGTACTCTCTAAAAAATGTACTCTCTAAAAAATGTACTCTCTCGGTCCAGTTTATGTGACACGTTTTTCTTTTTAGTCTTTCCCAAGAAGAATGTCACCTTTCTATTTTTAGAAATAATTTAACTTTAAAATTCTCCTTTTACCCTTATTGAGATGATTTAAAATATATAAGACTTGTTTTGGACCACAAATTTTAAAAGTCTTCATTTCTTTCTTAAACGCCGTGCCTAGTTAAATGGTGCTACATAAATTGGGACGAAGGGAGTAGCACGTTTTGAGTGAGAGATCAACAAAGGAACTAAGGAAATTAGAAGCAAAGGGCTTCAGTCAAACAAATAAACCATGCTATGTGTTTGGTGCTTTGTTCATTCATTTATTTCTCAACATGAATGAGTTAAATTAGAATTCTGAAAGAATGTATTCATTAAAATAATAAGAGCAGATTCTTAGCAAAACAACTCATGCCTTCCATCTTGATTGGCATTTCCTCGTAATGCACATTGTATATGAGTATGTCTACTTAAACTGTGCTTTTATTAGTCTGCCTTCGCTATATTTTATTACACTCTCTGGCCCAATTTATAAGGGAAAATGACCTAATAATACCACTTAAGACATTATATTACAAAACATAAGGATACTTTTCCTTATTTATAAAATATAACAATTTAATTACAAGTCCTACAAGATCTGGAAAAGTTAAAAGCCCACTCTTCCCCTTCCCGTTTCCCAGCCGCCCACCCTTCCCTTTCCCTTTACCCAACCACCTACCCTCTCTTCCCCTTCTCTCCATTTTACTCAACCTCTGCTGTGTCTATTGTGTTGATCGGTGTTTTGGGGACGTGTTTCATGGTGGTTATGGAGATGGAGATGTGGTGTAAAAACAGAGGAAAAAGGGCAATTTTATTATGGAAAACGGAGGCAAAGAACGACGCGTTCATCGGCGGGACAACCAAACTACCCAAAATTCAACTATCGATCGGGAAATTTCACGAATCTGAAACTTTTGTTATCTCAAATAACTTTGTGGCAATTATCTCGAATCATTAAATCAAATCATCATTTTGTGACTACTCAAAACATTATGTTCTCTTTTCTTCTTAAGTTCCCCGTTGGGTAGATTTATCAACCATGGCAGATTCCTATAACATGGTTGTTCGGTTAAGATTTCACTAGTATTACTTATGTATCGTTGTATGGTTTATATTATCCACTATGCAGATTCAAATCGAGGAAGAATTAGGAAAATTAGCGGATCTGATTGTGGATTTGATGAAATTTGGTTTCTCTTCAAATTTTGAAGTGAGATTCAAAATTGTATTAAAGTTGTATGATAATTGTATGTTGAGTTTATATGAAATTTGTTTCTTAAATTTTGTATGTTGTTGTCGTTGTATTAAATTTGTATGAAAGTTGTATATAATATTGTTTTAGTTGTACTAAATTTTCTAAAACCTAATATGAACTTTATACATCATGTATATACAATTATATATATATATATATATATATCATACCAATTTTATAGAGTTTTTATACAAGACATTTTGACCGAAATTCTAAGTCTTAAGCGAGATATACACATTTCATACCGATTTTATACAATTTTTCATACACGAAAAATGTGAGCGAAATTCTAAGCATGGAGTGACATACATAATTCATACAGTTTTCATACACAAAATTTTGAGCGAAATTTTTAAGCCCTGAGCGAAATATACACATTTCATACAGTTTTCATACACAAATATTTGAGCGAATTTTCCAAGCCTTGAGTGAAAAAATTTTGTATATGTTTTGTAAGAAATCTATTGTTATATTTTGTAGACTGAAAAGTATCGTCATATTTTGTAAATATACCCTATTCATATGTATATATACGTCATTCTCCCTTTATTTAATGTGCAACAATTTAGGGGTTCCTGAAAAGGTTTTACACCCTATACAAGCTTTTGCAAGCCTAAAGAATCCAATATGGCATTCAAGTCACTTTAATTTCTTTAATTCCACATCCATTCACACAATGTCACTTCAAATAAAGCAAAGGGATAACTTAATTTCCTTTTTCTGTTTTGTTTTTCTTTTTTTCTTTCGAAGAACACTTTTTTGCATGACACGTCCATAATGACAGAGTTGATAGGGGGCAAAAATTCATAGTTTTAGCTTGCCTCCATTTTTTAGTTCCTTTAAGAATTGATAAAAGTTTCATACAAAAATATGCATACTATCAGAGAATTAGAAGTATAATAGATAGTCAGATACATAGCCGAGTGCTAGTGTTAAGTTCTCATCACGAATTCTTGGTCCCTTAGTTTTTTTTTTTTTGTGTTTATCACACAGCCTGCAACATGTTGACACATACAAATAAAGGGGTTTCTAGAGACGAAAGAAGTTCTCCAAGGGTCAAAAAGATATTTTGCAGAAATGGAAGACTTTCAATATTGTCTTATTTAATCGCCTTGAGCTTGTTCCCCTGGATTTGTCGGAAAACTTGGTGCGTGCGAATTCAATGAATTTTACTAATTTAAAGAAAAGCAATTGGAGAATCCTAAACTGATTTCATTATGGATTTCTGGACCTCGTCTTGTTTTTTACCACCCCCCTTCCCCCCAAACTTTAGAGGATCTACAGTGTTCCCACACTTCCCCTCCAGCGTGACTCGAACCTTGGACCTACTGGTCGTGGGTGGAGGTGCTTTACCAACTGAGCAACCCTCACTTGTTTCCATTTCTGGACCTCTCTTATTTATTTCATGCGATTACAAGAATAGTTACGGTAAATCTACCGAGATTATGTAGAAGTAATGAAGTGATAATTTTGTGATGTTTTGACAGTCATGTTTCACCCAATTTTCTGATTCATTGATATTCAGTTAAACTGGTGAAAGCAGAAGTTGCTTACGTAAGAGATGACTTGCTCAAACATCTGCGTCCTTTTTCGTGTTTGCACAAGTGTCATACATATCATCCCATTGGATCATCAACCATATATAAACATGTGACGGGTTCAAGACATTTTTTTTTTTTTTTGAGAATGGTAACATTTATATTAATATCCACAGGTACACTACACAAACAAATTGTAATCCCCCTAAAAAAAGAGTTCACTTACTAAAAGGGCTCCTATATCTATTGCTAGTTACAAACTGTCTAGAACATTGAAAATATCTTCAGTTTGTTTTGCTGACTCCTGTTTACACCAAAAATATAAAAGGCCTAAGAGTTCATCTTGAGCTTCTGAATATTGCAGCTTTTGTTCTCAAAACATCTCTGATTCCTTTCTGCCCAAATAGACCACTAAATACATGCAGGGACAATCTTACATCGTTCCTCCTTTTTTGATATATTTCCATCTCTATTCCAGCATTCTAGCACTGCTTTGATGTTTCCTGGAATTACCCACCTAATTTTCTTTAGGTTGATAAAGTTTTTCCACAGCTGATCTACCCATATAAAGCATTTCTGCATCAGGTTTCATGCCTTCAAATCCCGTCTGCTAGCTTTGAAGAAGGTTGATACTATCGAGAATGGCAAACAATTTTGCTCGATACATTGCCAAATTGAGCAGTTACTTTTTGATTAGGTCTGATTCAGATCCTATGCCCTACTTTCTTTTTTTGATCATTTTTTACCATTTTATTTCTTTTATCCCTTGCTCATCTTCAAGGAGGACCATCTATGCTATATACTGAGCATAAGGTGGCCGTGATAGCAGGGTAAAATGGTACTCTGATGCAGATCTACTACTTTTGACAGGAAAAATAACAAAATGACTAGTTTTACAATAATTATTAATAGGCAAAGGACAATGATACTTAGCTTAAAAACGATAAATGGAGGACAAAGTTCCAGATCCTAGGGTCTAAAATGTGACTTTCTCGCAATGTTTTTGATCCCCCATCATGTTGATCAATTCCCAATAAAAGATTGATGTGGCAAAGGAGGACCGGCCGAGGGATGGCTATACATGTCTTTTTAATTGGAACCGTTACTTCTAGAATGAGTTTTCTACTTAATGGAAAGTAATTTGTTGTGTATCTGCAGGAAATTCTTAATAGGCGATTTGTGGAACTGGAATGGTTGGAAAATGACGCTGAGGGGTTTCTTGAGGATGTTTATGGTGAGTATTTCAGGGATGCTGCTAAAATTCTTGGCTTAATGGGGGCAGAACTGTAAGTACTTGTGTTCTTCTCTAAATTTCTTTTTCAACTTCTTCACCCCTTCCCCCCTCATAGGTCTGTTATATATGCATACAGGAAACAACGTCCCTACCATATCCCTGAGATAAAGAGGCTCCTTAATCGATTCAAGAAAAAAACCATCAGGTCAGTGTCCTCTGTTCTCCAACTTCACGGATCGTTTTATTGAAGAAAAAAACCATCAGGTCAGTGTTCCCTATTCTCCAACTTCACGGATCGTTTTCCGTATTTTTTTTCTTCTTTTTCTGTTTCCCCTCTCTTTTGGGGTGGTTAGGAGAGGAAAAGGTGATCAAATGGGGAAGTAAAACGGAGGTACTTTTGGCAGCCTGTGAACGGGTATTTCCAATAGTATTTTCATAGTTAAAAGTATCAGGTGTTTTTGATTGATGTCCCGTTTGTTTGTCTACTGCCTGTGTTGTCCTGTTTTTGTATTGGCTAGTAATCGAGTCTGCTTTGTGTGCTTGCAGTATAGGAGCTGTAAAAGTGAAGCACCAAATCAATTGCATGTGGCAAAACTTGAAGTGTGGAGATTTTGAAGCGTAAGATATAAGGAGAAAATTTATGACTTTATTATTTGCTGATGATTGTACTGACCTCAGAAATGTTAGCAGGTTAACGTTTGTGTTTGAGGGTATTAAACGGGAAAATGAACTTGTGCAGTTTAGGCTGGAGAGCTACTTCAAGGTTCTCTTCAAGATCATTTAAAAGTTTCTCATCCTTTGCATCTTTACCGTCATTGTTGTAATCTCTCCATCTCTATCTCTCGTTCTCATTTTGGTCATTTCAGGTGAGGAAGCAAGGTCCACCTGCTGAGATAGAGGACCGACCTGAGTACGGGTATATGGATACTGACAGCGAGTAGGAAGTGGCATCTCGACCAGGAAACCTTCAGAAAACCAGTTTGTCAAGTTAATGGATGTGAGTGGATGTAGTAGGTAAATGTATATGTGGAAATAAATGGGAACAAGAGAAAGCAACTTCAGTCTGCCTTCTTTGTATCCCTAGTTGTAGTGTGAATAACTTAAGTAACTGATCTGAGGTCTACTTTTGGTCATGTAACTCTGTAATCTATTTTCATGTTGCTTAATGCAAGTGTGTGAGATGTCTCTTTCTATGTTCCTGTTTCTCCAATGCTTTGTTATTTTTGAGATTGTTTTGCATGGGAAGGGTGTTTGACGAGGAGAATTTGGTATTGCATTATAATGGGATAATAACCGTCTCGTATTCGGTTTCAATCAAGTTCTTGTGCTTCGTGTAGATTTGCACAAATAGTAGCATTTTGTGCCACTGTTTAAATTCTGTCCCGTTTAAAGACTTGTACAAAAATATCTTGTGGGCTATAGACCCGTGTCACGACCCGACTAGGGGGCCATGACGGGTACCCGGAGCTATCCATCGAGCACCACTCATCGTACTACTATCATCCCAACATGAACACATATAATCTCGCTTACAGTGGACCGATCATAAGCTATTCTGTAAAACATATGCATATATACATAAGTCTACATGGCAGCAAAAAAATAATGTACGGAAGATACAATGAGGGTCACATAACATCCACTACCCACACATGAGTATCTACGAGCCTCTAACTGAAGTACTGGAATCATGAAGACGGGACAGGACCCCGTCGTGCCCGAGTATGTACGCAAAAGAATATATCAGAAACTGCACCTCCGGTCTATGGAAGTGCTCCTGCACAAGCTGATCTGACTCCTAGGAAGCTGGATCGTCTCCCTGTCTACCTGTGGGCATGAGCACAGCATCCAAGAAGAAAAAGGATGTCAGTACGAACAATGTACCGAGTATGTAAGGCATGCGTCATGAAATAAGGAGAGAATAAGAAGATAAAATAAAGATAAGAAGATAACCAGTAACTGCTTGCCCCTTAAGGCGGAGTCATGCATGCGTACTCATGAAAATATCATCATATCACGTATTGCTGCGGAACGTGCAGCCCGATCCATATATCAATACATTGTCGTGGAACGTACGGCCCGATCCATTACCCATATAGCCTACGTCCGGGCATCCCTCGTCCGGGATGATATCATAAGATACCAGCTGATCAGGTGGCTATGCGTCTATAGCGCCTCACCTTTCCCCATATCCCCTTTGTACATATACATATCATAAATACATATAATATACGTAGCATGCATGAGAGCCCAAATAAAAGTGCGCTCTCTCGGAGTGACGTAAGGTCCTAAACCTCCGAATACATTATGACGTCATTATCACTGTTAGGTCTCACCTTGAATGGTCCATGACATAAACTGAGGCCATATGTTATATAGCTCACTCAGACATAAGCTGAGGCCATATGCTTTACAGCTCACTCAGTCGCGTCATGAAATCATCTAGAAACTTAGGTTTGAAAATCTCTAAGATTGGAGTCATCGTAAGATTCTTCAGAAACTATAGACTTCTGGCATTTCTAGGAGTAAAAATATGATGAATGACATGTATGGAGTCAAAACATAGGGATCATGCCTTTGAAAGGAAAGGGGGTAGCCTTACATACCTTTGTATCTCCTTAACGACGTCAACTAAAAGCTTTCCTTCCGACTTATGATTCTACATACAAAGGGGTTCGTACGAAGGTTAGATTGTTGAAGGTATACTTGAGCCTAAACTAAAGCGGATAAGGCTAACGGAAATTGGGCAGCATTTCGTTTGTTTCAACCACTTTCCCTCAAATAGTAAAACAGCTCCCAAACAACACCACGACATTCATAATATCTGTTACATCCCGTATTTTCGTGCGTTAAGTTGCATCATAGGTTAGTCACATAAGCTCAAAGGACAGGATTATGTTTGAAGTTATAAGTGTTTATGTTATGTTCAACAAGTGATAAGTAAGTGCCGCGAAGGTTGGAGGTTAAACGAATCGGAAAAAAATAAAATAAGTTTTGCTAAGTTTGGGATGTTGAATAAGTTATACAGACTGTATGGAGTTTTGGACATATCCAAGTATGCAAATAAAGAGATCGGATGTTGAATAAGTATTTATGTCTTTGCTACAGTAAGGCGGTGAACAGTAACTGCTACAGTGCCGACTTTGGAGCAACTATATAAAGGGGTTTAACCCTTTATTTTCAGCCAAGAAACCACCCCCCAAAAAAAAAATCCCAAAAAAATTCTAGAGAGTTCTCCAACCTTCCCTCCATTAAATTTCAACGCGAGTTAAGTAAAAATCTCCGGATTCGGGTTCCGCCGGCGTATAGCTACGATTATACTATTGTGTTACGGTGAATTTGTGGCTTGGGAGTAAGGCAAGTATTGGAGATATCGCGGTATTAGCGGAAGTAAGGTATGAATCTTTCTTTTTTGGTATCATTTAAGGCTTATTTACGGAGATAAATTTATGGAATAATTATGTAGCGAATTCATTTGTGGAGGAGTTGGAGAAAATATCATGTGGAGTATTTGATGGAATATTTTGGTAGTAATGAGGTTGTTGTTGTTTCTGTTGTTGTTATTGGTTGTTGATTGTTGGTATTGAGAATTCGGGCTAGGCATATAAATAGGGGAGATGTTGTCCGAATTTCGGCAGACCTTAAAAGGAATTTATTTGGAGACTTAAGATAAGAGTGTGACAATGAGCCTAATGATAATACGAATGGTTGCCTATGTAGATTATGCGATGACGAACGATCCTAAATAAATTGCGCGACAGGAAGCAAGTTGGAAAGTCGGAAAGTAAGCTCCAAAGGTATGTTAAGGCTAGTCCCTTTCTTCTAAAGGCATGATTCCTTTCTTATGAATCCAATAGGTGTTTTCCAAATGTCCCATAATCCCTTTATGTGAATCCATAAATGTTTTCCAAGAATATTCTTATTCTCAAAAACTAGAAATTCATGATTCATAGAGTTCATGATTCAAAGGCATGACTTCTTTCTTGATAATCCATAAATATTTTCCAAAATGTTCCTATTTTCCGAGTCAAAGATTTATGATTCTATAAGCTTTTATGACAACAACAATGGACATGTTTTTACAATATGAATGACGATGTTAAAGATGAGAATGTTTCTATGATGTTTATGATGATGATGATTTTAATTCTAGAAATTCCAAAGCTTATGATGTTAATACTATTATGAGATTATTGAGCTTATTTCATGATTGTCTCGATTTTATTCATTGTTGTTGATCTCACCTTATAATAATTGTTCCTTCAAGGTGGGATAAACGATAATGATTGATCCATAATATAATCGGAGGCTACCGACCTTACGTCACTCCGATATAGTTGTGGCTTTGATTGGGCTCTCATGCATGCTTTTTATATATGTATGTATTTTCTCACACCGAGCCGCGCTATAGTCGGCCGGGTACGGCACCTATTGTGCAACCACTGATCAGTTGGTATTACACACCGAGTCCCGAAAAGGCCGGGTACGTTACACATCGAGTCCCGAAAGGGCCGGGTACATTACACACCGAGTCCCGAAAGGGCCGGGTACGTTACACACCGAGTCCTGAAAAGGCCGGGTACGTTATGATGATGATATTATGTATATGTATGTAAGAAAAAGTTTTTTTTTAAAGGCTAAGCATGCATGACATCCGCCTTATGGGGCATCCAGATGTACAGGTTATCTCTCTTATTCCATGTTACCTTCCATATCTATATTATGTTGTTATTCATGCCTTACATACTCAGTACACTATTCGTACTGACGTCCCTTCTTGTGGACGCTGCGTTTCATGCCACGGTGTGTATACGATGAGTAGAGGATATTAGTAGAAGATGTTCCACCGGATTGGCGAGCTCCATTTCCTTCCGAGTGTTGCCGAGTCGAGTATCTATGTTATGGTATCTTGATTTATGTCGAGACTTTGCAGACAGAGTTACGTATATAACATGTCAGTCTTGTAAGTGGCTCTATAAGCCGATGTATCATCATGCATTATGTTACAAATTTCATATGATTACAGACTTTACTTGATTTGAGAAAGACGAAAAGCATGTTTTTGAAAAGCTTTCATTATGCACTCATTTCATGATTTAAGAGTCCAGTAAGATTATGAGTATAACGAGAACCAGCGGGTTCGCTCGGCCCTAAGTAAGGGTCGGGTGCCCATCATGCCCTATCAAAAGTTGGGGTGTGACAATATCGTAATACATGAATTTCCTCAAGTTAAACATTATTCAACCTCCAAATTCATTTTCGGGATCCCCCATGACCATAACTATAATACAACTTCATGCTTATCATTTACATAATGACTCCTCAACATCATTAATACCATGAAATAATCGTAAAACTTACCTTTGTTTATGTAGAGACAATACTTGGATGAAAATACTCCACCTGAAAAGAACTCCACTTCAATACCAAAGAGATTTTCAACTTTTATTAACCCTTAGGAAGCATTCACACCCTTGATTCTACCAACTTTTGATGTTTGATCTTTGATTTCCCTTCTTGGACATGTATCAATGTGATATGGAGAGGTTTCTAGAGGTTTTTGGAAGGTTGGAGAAGTGAGAAGTGAGAAAAAGAAGAGAAAACCGTGCATATATAAAAATGAAGTTCGGATCCGACCCGAAATATACGGTCCACTATACGGACCGTACAATTTATACGGTCCGTACATTGGACCGTATGTTTCCTCCAGAGAACCACCCTTCACTGGAAGGGTTCTACGGCCAGGTATACGGGCTGTATAAAATATACGGTCCGTATATATGACCGTATAATCCTTAGTTTTTCCGATTTCGTTCTCGTCGCTTCGTTTGATCTCGAATCCTTATGGAACCTTCTTGGCATTCGTGTAATGCATCCTTAATGATCCAATGGACATTATAACTCATCCTCAAGACCTTACTAAATGTTCGTTAATTCAACACCCATGAAATCCTTCCCAAACATAACTTGTACTCCATTTCCTTGACGAACCTGATTTCACCAAGTCCTATGACTTAAAAACCTTATCGTATATACATTAAGGCTGCTAATCACCCTCTCGTAGTCGTGAAGGTCTCGTGTCCGACTTAACTGACGTTAGTCTATTCACGACGTAACGACATGAAATTGCCCAGGTGTAACAACCCGAAAGAATGAAAAATTATGCTTTCAAAAGTTATGTCAGGGGGGATATAACTTTGGTACGATCTTCGTTCTACCTATAATGTTAAATCATTCACAAATCTTGTCAGCTTGGCAAATCTTGCCTTGTTCATAAATTATGCTAGCGGAGGAAGAACTTTGATACAATCTTCATTCTACCTATCTTGTTAAATTATTTACAAAAATCTTGTCTGTGTTGTTCAATTGTTCACAATTTTGGCCGAACTGGCAAGACTTGATTACCAGCCTCATTCTTGTTAAACTGTTCACAAGTTTTGCTGGTCTGTGTTCTGAATAACTATTACTAACTAATATGTATGACGTATTATATAATTCACCCAAACAGTGAAAAGTTTATTCTTGTTAGGTTTTGGGTTTTCCCTTTCTATGTGGAATTGGATTAATAAAACCCAATTCAATTTGGACCAAGACAATTTTGCCCAAAATTTCCTCTATATTTAGGATCAACTTAGGTCTTATTTTCAGAACACAAGAGTGAATTCATAGCAGCCATATAGAGAGAAAAACGTGAGAGAGAAAGCAAATTTTCGTCCAGAAATTTTCTGCTACAGCAGTCCGCTTTAAATTGCGTTTTCCAATTCGTTAACCGTTGGATCGTGCTGAAATTTAAACTGGAGATTCTTAAATCTGGTTCTTCGATTTCAATGGTGGAGATCGGATTTTGTGGTCTGTAGCTCCAGTTTTCGAGTACGAACAGTAGTTCGTTTTTGGGGTAATTTCTCTCCTTTCTTCGCTAGTTTTGGTGCTATCTTTTATGTATTGTTGCTCCGTGCTTGTCTTTGTTGTTATAGCCATTTGGAGAACATTGTTTTAACTCTTGTTGTTTATAGTGGAGCTTTTGTGGGCCGGAGGTCCCGTGGATGTTTCCTCTTCACCTTGAACGGACTTTACCACGTAAATTTGGTGTCTCTTCCATTCGATTTATTTTTGCTTGCTTTGCTATTTTATTGTTGGTATAGCTGCTGCCCGGATTTCCGTTTGTGCTAGTGTTTATTGTCTTCTCTTGGTTCAAATAGTGTGGAAAGTTTCGACTTGGGTATTTCTTCCGCTGTTACCTCGTCGTGCAATTTGGTTATTGCTTGTTTCTTCCCAACAATTCTCCCTCAAGTCAATGAATGGTGTTTGATTACAAAGTTACAGTTTATATAGGGAAAACTCTAATACACTCTACAGTTTGTATTAATTGTAACCTTTTACTTTTAGCAATTAATGCATTCATAGAGCTTTCCTTCCTGATATTGCTCTCAATGAAGTTGTCAATTCTAACACCAAATCAAAATAAGTTTAAGTTTAGAATTGTGAGAAATCTTATTTTACCAAGCTGCCTACGTAATCTTTAGTTGAAAAAACTGTAGAATAAGTGAAACAAGCCATAAAACAAAGATATAATAGTGTGCTGGATGGAATCCCAACTTATCTGATGTCATTTTTTCCCATCCTGATCATGTAGAAAGAAAGATGAATTCCATGAGAAGCAAGTTTAGATGAATTCCATGAGAAGCAAGTTTCTTTGGGAAGGGAATAATGAAAAGGAAAAAATGCATCTGGTGAACTGGCAGCAGGTTATAAAAGCTAAGGAAGGTGGAGGATTCAAACAACAACATACCCAGTGAAATCCCACAATGTGGGGTCTGGGGAGGGTAAAGTGTACGCAGACCTTACCTTTACCGAAGGTAGAGATGTAGAGAAATATAGCAGAAGAAAAGTAAATCGGAGAGACCTTCTGCTAGCCCAAGATCATTAACTAAGATCGGAAGATTCAAATAAAGAAGAAGAAGCTATGGAAAGGAAAAGTTTACTTGAATTGGCTTGAAGTGGGTTGTGTTGGGTTAACTTGGCTTGATTACAAATGACTAAGGTCACCCCTATTTATACTTGTCTAGGGATGGTTCTAGATATTATTCTAGATACATCCATAAGAAAAATCTAGTTACTCTTATCTCCTACCACTATTCTAGACTATCATGATATTATTCTAGATACAAAAGGATATAGATAATTCTACCCTCAACTACAAATATCTAAGTGCCTAGAATTTCTAGACATTTCCTAAGTATATATATCAAAGATATTATAATATAACTTTCTAGAAACTCTTCTAAATATCTATGATATTTATTCTTCCAAAAAATTAACTTTAATTTTTCACACTCCCCCTTAAAGTAATTTTTTGGAAGCTATCCTGAACTTGTCGTGGAAGAACTCAGATGAAGCTTTTGAGCGTGCCATGGTGAAGATCTCAACAATATTTTCTCAACACTTCTTCCTTCTTCAAATGATGATGATTTTCCGCTAATAATTGGGCCTCAAAAGAAACATAAATACGTCTTGATAAAATTTTCATCTCTGTTACGGCCAGACTTGATAATATTTCTTTTTGGCCTTTGCGAACCACGTGAATCATCTTCATGCTGAACTTCATATTCTTGAGTTTCCAGACTCCTCTTTCTCTTAGCTCCTTGACAATTGTGTTATTTGGAGAAGCACCTGAATCGGTGACGATCTGACCATGAATTTCCTTCGAAGCCTCAATACCAGCATAGGATCCACCACTAGATTCCCTTTCCAGCTCCTCAATAAATTGTTTGGCACAGAGCCTCCAAAAATCATACCATTTGTATCTCCATCTAAAATTGAGCCTTCAAGGTCAGTCTCTTCATTTAGTTGATCTTTTGCTTCTCCATTTGCTTCTAGTATTTCCTTTGAGCCAGTAATTGACCTTGATATGTCAGATGATTGACCAGAGACTTCAACTTTCACTATATCTCCCTCAATGCTTTGTCTAAAATTGTCACCATTGACATGTCTAGTTTCAGACAATGCCGGCTCATGTTCTACTTCAACATCCTTCACGTCCAGACTTTTATTACTAGTTTCAGGATCTGCTTTATTGATTTCTTCAGTAACAGCTACCACATCACCAGTCTGAACGTCTTTAGAATTTTCTTGCTTCTTGTTGATGACACCAGTACCATCCTTCTCCACGTGATGGACCGTATTATCTGCTGTCACAATGACATCACAACCATTGTTTTCTTGGAAGTTGAAAATTTTAGATTCATCTTCAGTGAGATGGTGCCCACATCCTGAATCCACGATCCAACCCTCTTTCGAAATTGAGAGAAGCCAAGGCATCTACTAATCGAGTCTGCCTACGAAGCACCTTCCCCAGTCTTCTTCTTCAGGAGCTCTCTCAGTTTGAGCCATGTTGCTTTCCTTGGCTCGGCAAAATCTTTTTATATGTCCTACTTCACCACATCGATAACATTTAATAGTCTTCTTACCATTATTAGAAGACTCTTCCTTCTGTCTTGGCGAGCTTGACCCCTCATGGAATTGAGAATGTGTCATCTCTTTTAAGCCACTTTGCTTTGGTCTTCCTTTAAAATTCCTCTTGTTAGCTACAAGAGCATTTCTTTCCCCTTCTTTAAAACATACACTAGCCATCTGTTTGGCTAGTAGCTCCTGTGATGACAACAAATTCTCAAACTCCTCCAAGGATGGTTGTTGAGCCCATCCTTGAATTGATATAACAAAAGGAATAGATTATGACTTCAAACCACGAATGATAGTTCTTCTCATTCGTGCTTCGGAGATAGCCTCGTCTGAATTTAATAAAGAGATCTCTGAACATAAGTTCTTAATCCTCAAAAAGTACTCGGCAATAGAAAGATTACCTTGAGTGGTGTTCGCCAATTCATTCTCCAATATTTGTAGCCGGGCTTCATCCTTCTTGTTGAACAAACGATCAAGAGTCCTCCAAATTTCATGAGCTGATTTGCACCTTATAATATGATCAAACAAGTTGTGCGAGATGGACCTCTTTAGGATGAACTCCGCCTTCGCATTAATCTGCTTCCACTTCTTGTATGCGCTGCTATTTTCCGGTCCGTCAGTAGGAGGACTTGTGTAACTACCATTAACAACATCCCACAAATCCTCTCCCACAAGGTATGACTCCATACATGTCTTCCATACCTTGTAATTGGACTGATTCAACAACTCCATCCCCAGTCCATTAACACGGCCGCTCAAATCCATTAAGAGAAATCAGTTGAATCTACCACTAACCCGATCTTGAAACAAAACCCAGCAGCCAATCTGTGACTATGGCTCTGATACCATGTAGAGAAATATAGCAGAAGAAAAGTAAATCGGAGAGACCTTCTGCTAGCCCAAGATCGTTAACTAAGATCGGAAGATTCAACTAAAGAAGAGGAAGCTATGGAAAGGAAAAGTTTACTTGAATTGGCTTGAAGTGGGTTGTGTTGGGTTAACTTGGCTTGATTACAAATGACTAAGGTCACCCCTATTTATACTTGTCTAGGGATGGTTCTAGATATTATTCTAGATACATCCATAAGAAAAATCTAGTTACTCTTATCTCCTACCACTATTCTAGACTATCATGATATTATTCTAGATAGAAAAGGATCTAGATAATTCTACCCTCAACTACAAATATCTAAGTGCCTAGAATTTCTAGACATTTCCTAAGTATATATATCAAAGATATTATAATATAACTTTCTAGAAACTCTTCTAAATATCTATGATATTTATTCTTCCAAAAAATTAACTTTAATTTTTCACAAGAGAGGCTGTTTCCGAAGGTGGAGGATTAGATGTGAAAAACTTAAAACTTCATAATAAAATCTTGTTGTGCAAGTCGTTATGGAGATATAATGATAGTACGGAGGTGGTATGGAAACAAGTAGCAGATACTAGATATGGCAGAAAAGAATTCTGGGAACCTGGTGTCATTTCTGTGCCTTCACAAACTGGAGTATGGATACATGTAACCAAGTTATGGCCTCAATCCAGAATCATTACATTGAAAGTTGGTGATTGTAGTAGAATCTGATTCTGGACAGATGCTTGGTTGGGAGAAGAGAAGTTGATTGACAAATTTCTTACGTTGTATAGCTTAATCAACAACAAAAACTGTACAGTAGCAGAATGTTATATAGTTGACATCTCTCCCTTTTTTGGATGAAGTGGCAGTATTATAAAGTAAAGAATCATAGATAGAAAGAGTTAGAATTGCAGCCTTATAATAAGGTTATACAAGTTCCTTAGGGAAGCTTAGTATCAATCTTTGCACTGTTAAAGGTACACCGCATAGAGAAATAAGACAAAATTAATATTTCTTCATACCTAATTATGCTGCACTTTTATTTTGTTTTGTTATTCAGAGATGTTAATTTTGACTAATTTCTGTGTTGGATTATCAAATAATTTCTAACCTATATTTTTAGAGTTCGAATGCAAATTATATTTTGTGAAAAATGTTTAGTTGTCATTTTGATTGAAGACTATCTATAAGCAGGGCCGGCAAGAGGGCCAAGCCACTAAAGCGGGGGCTTTAGGCCCCAAAATTTTGGGGGCACCATTGTTTTTCATCCGGTGTTTAGTACCTGCATTGAATTTCCCGATTAATTCAGTTTCGAGACACGCAAGGTCGATTAAAGTGGGAAGCACTCCCTAGCAAGATTTTTTTATTCCGAGGCGCTAACGCAAGACCTCTAGTTAAGGGAGGATGAGGCCTAATTTTTACCTACAATAGATTATAGGTTAAATTTTCTTTTAAAAAATATTGAGCAGAAAAAAATAAGGCCTCCCGTTAAAGTTGGCTTTAGGCCACCGATGGAATTGAGCCGCCCGTCTATAAGTAGTACTCAATAGAAGAAATTGTGCTTTTAAAGCTATCAAAGTGGTCAAATCTTGTGAATGCACGGTATAGTTTAATGTTGTCTAGGGATGCATTAGGAAAGTTTGGATTACCATAGGAAGGAAATCATTTAGCAAAACATAGAACAAAAAATGTACTCCCTCTTTCCAATTTATGTAGCACGCTTTATTTTTTAGTCTGTCCCAGAAAGAATGTGATATTTTTATAATTAGAAATAATTTAACTTTAAAATTTTCCTTTTATTCTTAATGAGATGATTTGACCACTCAAATATCTAACTTGTTTTGGACCATAAATTTCAAAAGTCTTTCTTTATTAAACGCCTTGCCTGGTCAAATGGTGCCACATAAATTGGGACGGAGGGAGTAGCATGTTTTGAGTGAGAGATCAACAAAGGAACTAAGGAAATTAGAAGCTAAGGGCTTCAGTCAAACAAATAAACCATGCTGTGTTTGGTGCTTTGTTCATTCATTTATTTGTCAACATGAATGAGTTAAATTAGAATTCAGAAAGAATGTATTCATTAGAATAATAAGAGCAGATTCTCATACTCTCTGGCCCAATTTATTTAATGTGCAACTATTTAGGGGTTCCTGAAAAGGTTTTATACCCTATACAAGCTTTTGAAAGCCTAAAGAATTCAATATGGCATTCAAGTCACTTTAATTTCTTTAATTCCACATCCATTCACCCAATGTCACTTCAAATAGAGCGAAGGGATAACTTAATTTCCTTTTTCTGTTTTGTTTTTCTTTTTTTTTTTCTTTCGAAGAACACTTTTTTGCATGTCATGTCCATAATGACAGAGTAGATAGGTGGCCATTAACATTAACAAGGGCCCTACTTGTTGTTGTTGCAGGGTAGCTTGTCTTGAAACAGGAGATCATGTATTTGCAGCTAGTGAATTGGCCAAGCAAACTTGGACCATGATCACCAGACCGCTAGGATTGAATATTACAGGAAACATTGTTCAGGCAATCATCTGGCAGTGGTGGAGACAACAACCTAGAAACATTGTTCACAAATTTCTCTTACTAATCACCCCAGTGATAGTTTGCTGGGAAATTTGGAAAGCGAGATGCACCAGAAAGTTTGAGAATAAAAAGATCACTGCCTCTAATATTTGTTTTCAATCTGTGTTTCAGATCAAGGTGGCCTTCGGAAAAAAATTCAAATTTATAGACTACACCTGGAATTGGAGCAAAGTTTGTCTGATGGCAGAAAATTTCAAGGCAGTGATCACAAGCAAAATGATCAAATGGATCAAACCAGTAGGCAACGCTTGGAAGCTCAACACGGATGGAAGTTACATGAAGAATCATAACAAAGCCGGAGCTGGGGGTATTGTTAGAAACGGAATTGGAAATATGATTATGGCATTCTCCTATCCTATTCAATTCTGCACTAACAACTATAGTGAAGCAAAGGCTGCTTTAATAGGCATTTCTTGGTGTGTCAACCATCACTTTGAAGCCTTAGAAGTGGAACTAGACTCCATGATAGTGGTCCAAATGATCAATGGCATCATCAGACCACCTTGGAAGCTTTAGGACACAATTGAAGAAATTCAGTCAAAAGCTCTACAGAGGAACATCACCTTCAAGCACTGTTACAGGGAAGCAAATGAAGTCGCGGACTCTCTAGCCAAACATCTTTGCTCAAATTCAGGTTCCAATAATTTTTTTGCAAGAATGTGACCTGCCAAAAGTTATTAGAGGTCCCCTCAGGATGAATAAATTGGACTTCCCTTCTTTTCGGAGGAGAGTTAAGAAGAATGTTACTTGGCAATTTGATCCTCCTTGATAGTGTTATTCTTTAAAATGCATTAACTAATCACTGTTTCAATGCATTACGATTTCCTTGTAAGATCTGTTAGATCATCAAATTTCATAGGATAGGTTTGTTCTTGTCCTAAAAACATTATGGAGGTAAGGCCTTATGTCCCCCTCTATTTAACTGTAACTGTTTTTTTGTTGAATTCAATGGACGCGGCAGGGGTCTTGCCAAACCCCCCATCACCCGGGAAGTGAAATCCCGGATGAATGGATTTTGGAAAAAAAAAAAAAAAGATAGGTGGCCAAAATTCATAGTTTTAGCTTGCCTCCATCTTTTAGTTCCTTTTAGAATTGATAAAAGTTTCATACAAAAATATGCATACTATCAGAGAATTAGGAAAAACGAACTTAAAAAGGTTGCAGGGATCGCACGTCAAGGAGGACGCTTTGCGTGCCCAGCAGCATGCGCATCCTGCGAGCGCACGCGCACGCAATTGACCTTGCTTCGCTGCCCATCCGCGCGAGCCATGGCCTTGGGACACCAGTCTGCACGCGTTGCATGCCCGTGGACAAATACCACTGATAGCTCTTTAGTAAAACGTGCATAACTTTTGTCCATACCTCCGATTGACCTGATCCTTATATGGACGGAAAGGTATTTCAAAACACTTCCTACACCTCCCATCTTGGTTCAGTTATATCCCCATAATACGGGTGAAACCTTAACCCGAATGTACGGGGTGTTACATAAGTTGTGGACATAAATTAGTTTTGCCTATTAGGCAGAAGTTCAGGATATTTCAAGACAGTGAACCTGCTTAATTGACCAAAAGTTCTGCCTTGTAGGCAAAAGTTAGAATTTATGCCTGATGGGCAACAAAAGTTCTTCCAAGTGAATTTTTTCAAGTTAAGGTCATTTTTAAAGTTTTTGTTAGGCGGGGACAGAAATTCAAGACCGGACACTTTTGGGGACACCTAGGGCGGATTTAGAGGGTGGTGAGGTGTTCACCCGAACACTCTCGGCAAAATATTACATTGTATATCTAGGGTAAATTTTTTGTGTTTATGTACATATATTAACTTTTGAATACTCTGAACAAATGCAAAAGGTTAGCTCAAGCGATCAGGGTGTTCAAAATTGTCTCTAGCATCCTAGGTTTGATTTCCAGGGATAACATTATCTTTTATATTTAGCTTTTGTCGTTTTTTCCAAACCCCCTGAGTGAAAATCTTGGATCCGCCACTGGGACACAACACGTTATTTCCTGAATTATTTTGGGTCATTAGCACTTATGTCATTATTTTGTGTTGTTCTTTAATTTTTTCCCCTTGTAACAAGTAATTGTTTCGCTGGTATGAATTTATATTTTCGCATGATAATATTACATAAGTATCCCACGTGACCCTTTTAAAAAGTTAAAGACTAGCACAAATAGGACAGATGTGCAAATTACCCTTTCTTCAATTATCTTGTGCCCAACACAAAGGATTTGGGGCAGATTGACCAGACCATCAATCTTTTAGCCATATTTGGCACTCATACCAACGGTCTAAAGTTTGGCTGTTACAATCAAAATTGGAACCTTTAGTTAAACCCAAAGGTTTGAAGATGAATTATATTCAGGTATGAAGTTTTGCTTTGAGAGGTTTTAGCCAAAAAAAATTCCCTTATTTATGGGAGTAGGTCTGTTTTGGTCTTCAATATGTTCTTGAGCATTTTAGTCCTTTAAGTTTGCTAAAATGGAACACCTTTGGTCCAACTAACAGAACGAACTTAAAAATTAATGATGAAAACCAATTGTCATAATAACTGAATTTAGTAACCAAATCAATTTAACCGCTCGACTTTTGAACAGACCAAATAATCGATCAACTCGATTAATCCCAATTTTTATAAATAAAAAAAATAGAACCAACTAAGCTCGGTCCTTTTTTTTTCGTTCAAAAACCGGAAAAATAGAACTTTAGATCCAATGGTCTGAAGAGACCCACAATTCTGAGATGAATAATCTTTAAAAAAAATTATTACAAATTTTCAGACTATTTAAAATCTATAAATGGAGTCCTAAATACTGATAGTTGTGCACTTTGACTAATGGGGTTCCCTCTCAAAATGGAATGGACAATCGATTTGGATTCTGCTATTGCTCTCTCCTACCATTCCTGGTAAATATCGTATTGTTAAATCCGTCGGTAAGATATGTATTTAAAACTTATTATATCTTATTATTAAATACGTAGGTAAGATATGTAACATAACTAATTTGGTGTGATCATATGTTACTTACCTAATTTTTCTTTCCAATTATGTACTTACTTAATATTTCATTCACCCTAGTATTTATAACTCCACCCAAATATTCCATCTAAGTCTTTGTTCTTCTGTCTCCTTCTACATTTTGGTTTGTCTGCTCTCCATTTCTTTCTTTTTTTCTTCGTTTATCTCCGTCACTTTCTATGTTTTGGTCAAAAAGAAAGCTTCAGTAATTTTAGTTAATATTCTATTTGCTTAGGTTTCCACCATTGTTTCAAAGTTGCAGAGGTACTTCTCTTTCTCCATAACCATCTTTTTAAAATTCTTGTTCTACTGTATAGATATCTCAGTTTTGGTGTTTTTTCTTTTATTTGCTGTAACGTTTTGGATCTTTTTTATTAGCATCCTGTTTTTTTTTTTTTTTTTTTTTTATTTAATATTAGATAATTAAATAACAATGTGTAGATACTAGTTCTTATGCACAATCACTAGAAATTGCTTGCTGCCTTCTTTTCTTGTTTATTTATTCTGCCTAGAAAAAGTTTCCTTAGATCTCCCTTGCTTTCCCATGCTTCTGTGCTTGTTAACATGGAAATACTATTCCATTTAATAATAAGCATTATTTACAAGGCAAAATTTGTGACAAATTAGCAGAAAGAAGTTGTCTTATATTATTGTTATGAATAATTATTGATAAATTTAATATTTACAATAGTTTAAGGCATTTTAGTACCCTTACCTGTTACAATACAGTACGATACAGTCAAACCAAACAATAAAAGTATTATCAAACAACAACAAACAATACAACATATCCAAACATTATATATAAAAAACAATACAATACAATACAATACAATATGAAATGATGGTTAACAATGATCCAAAGTGTACATGAATCGTATTGCAAAATCATCTCATCTAAAAGCTTAAGCTGTTAGAGACAGCACACTCTATTTACTTAATTATATTCTGAAAAACAATTGATCTAGTGGTAAGAGCATGTGTGTGGTTAGACACATGTCGCGTGTAGCTTGTGATTTAAGGGGAGAAGAGTAAAAGGGCGAGCCCATTTTCCACCTAATTTTGAACAGTGTGCTAGTTGGCCCTCGGGGATTTCATGGTCATCAAAAAAACTGTTGATGATGTTACGTTGCAAACCAAGTTCTTGGTGCGTGCATTTAGTTTTTCGAAGGCCGTAAGATAAAGTGCGTTTTTGCTGAACTTGCATACCAAGTTGGAATACCTAGGAGAAGAGAAGTCGGTAATTGGAGGAGGCATAATAGGAAGTTAATGTTGTTGTAACTTAAAGTTGATCTGGTTGATTTATGAATTTTATTAGCTCTAGCTTTTTCCTATTATGTTGATAAATTGAGATGATTATCTTGATAGTTAAATGCTCGGAATCTCACTTTTAGTTAAGAGGCTGAAGAGATATTAGTAACCTATCTAACAACTATAGGTTTAAAATAGTGGTGTTCGGACCAAAGATACCTGTTACCTTCTCTATGGCATAGGTATGGCAGATACGCTAAAGTCATATGGTGTTCTATGTGTCTGTTGGGCATTGAACCCCGATCTCCCATAATTTTCCTCCTTTTGTTGACCGCTGAGCCACACCTTTTGCTATCATTTTATCATGTTGCGCACAAATTAGCAATTAATTGTGGTCTTTCAAGGGCTATACGTTGCAAGGTAACTGATTCAATAACCATAACTAAGTCAATCAGTAGGGTCGGGTCGGATCGGCTATATAAATCCTCTATATCCGTTTCGCTCGATCTATGTTTATCTCATTTTAATATTAAATAGAAGTAATTCTCTTTCTGAAGGTTCTCTAAGCATCACAGTTATTCCTACACAGATATAACATGCATGATCCTCTATGTGTGCTACTTGCCCCCATAAACATGTTCATTTATAATCTTATCTAATCTGGTATAGCCGCAAATCTTAGCATTTGTGTTCTTTCTTATTAAGCTAGTGTTGAGAAAAAGTAGCTTAACTTCTGTAGTAACGTTAACGTTGGTATAAGAATATCAATTTGACATTGTAGCGAATAGGAGTGTAATATTTCTGCATGCTCTATAACTTACTATGAGAAATGATGTCGGAAGGAAGTTTTAACCTTATGAAAAAAATGATATTGATTGAAGACTATCTATAAGAATTACTCCAAAGAAGAAATGTTGCTTTTAAAGCTCTATCAAAATGGTCAGAATCTTGTGAATGCATTGTATAGTTTAATGTTGTCTAGGGATGCATTATGAAACTTTGGATTATCATGGGAAGGAAATCATTCAGCACAATATAGAACAAAAATTGTAGCATGCTTTGAGTAAAAGATCCATAAAGGAAATTAGAAGCAATGGGCTTCACTCAAACAAAATAAAATGTTGGGCACTTATGTGTATATGTGGAAACTTCTGTTTGATCATCTCATTTGTTTGACCAACAAAACATATGTTATGTCTTCATTCACTCATTTATTTCTTTAAGCATTATGCATAATAAGTTAGAATTCAGAAAAAAAATCGATAGAACGAAAAGAGCAGATTCAAAAAACGAGGTTCTCCCGGAAGCAAAATAATCATACCTTCCGTCTTGATTGCCATTTTTTTGTTTTGCACGTTGTATATGAGTATGTCTACTTAAACTGTGCTTTTTGATTAGTCTGCCTTCTCTAAATCTTTTACAAGCTTGGAAGCCTAAAGAATCCAATATGACATTCAAGTCATTTAAGTCTCTTTATTGCCACATCCATTCTCCCAATGTCACTTAACGTGGAGAGATTAATTTCCTTTTCTGTTCTTTTTCTTTTTGTTCTTTGAGAAATACTTTTTTTCATGTTATGTCCATAATGGTAAGAATTCACACTTTTAGCTTTCCTCCATTTTTTCAGTTCCTTTAGGAATTGATAAAAGCTTCATACAAGATTATGCATAACAACAGAGAATTACGTTGTCTGCAAATTAATGCATGGTTCACCCATTTTTTCTGATTGGTTTGTGTTCAAACACCTGCATTCGTTTTCGTGTTTGGACGAGTGTCATGCATATCATCCAATTGGATCATCAACTCTATATAAACGTGTAATGGGTTGAACGTATTTCTACACCAAATTTCATGCCGTCACATTCTGTCTGCTAGGTTTGAAGAAAATCGATACTATCGAGGATGGCAAGCGATTTTGCTAGATACATTGCCCACTTAAGGCAGTCACTTTTTGATGAGGTTAGATTCAGATTCTATGTCCAACTTTCTTCTTTTAATCAGGTTTTCCCTTTTTATTTCTTTTATCCCATGTTCATCTTCAATGAGGACCATTTATACTACATGTTCAGCACAAGGTGCAAGGATCGGGAGGATGGGAGAAAGGAGAGGGATGGGTGGCCCTTGAAACAGTAGGTGATTTCTTCCTATCTGTCTAAGCCTTGGCAGACAGAGTTACGTGGTACCTGATGCTGGTGAAACATAGCAGGTATCCTGTGAAATTAGTTGAGGTGCACACAAGCTGGCCCAGAGACTATAGCTATAAAGAGAGAGAGAGAGAAAGAAAAAAAAAAAAAAGGCCATATGGGATCTTTGTCCTAGAGGAGGATGGAGGTGATAATGGCATTAAAGGGGTCGAGAAAGGGTGGGCGTGATAGCAGGGAAAAATGATTCCTTGATGCGAATCTACTACATTTGATGGGAAAAGTAACAAAATCACTAGATTTATAATAATTGTGTTTGAAATTTGGGAGAGAAAGATAATTAACACAAATAACATTAGAAAAACTCACTAGAAGAGAAATGGAGGAAAGATGAATTTCTATTCAACTTGACTTGATCAAATGGCTAGACTACATGACTACTTATAAGTGAATTCATCGATGTGTCTAGTCTAGCATACATGTATCACTATTAATAAGTTCACACTTCACATCCTCCAAGTACATGTATAAGAACTTACTAGACTAATCTAGAATTTTTCACCAATTCATGTATCTCCTAATACATTAATATACTACTTCATGAACTAAATTAAATATAATGTGAACAAGTTTAATGTTTTCAACATCCCCCCTTAAACTTGATTCCCTACTCCAAGAGCCATCCGCAACTTCTGAAAAGTATCAATCTTCAACAGAGTGGTGAAAATGTAAGCAACTTGGTCTTGAGATTTCACAAACTCAAGCTCTACCTCCTTCTTTGATATGCAATCTCTAATGAAATGATACTTAGTATCAATATGCTTGTTTCTTTCATGAAACACCAGGTTCTTGGCCAACGCAAGGGCCGCTTTGTTATCAACACAAATCTTGGTTGCATCTTTTTGTGGTTGGTGAAGTTCTTCCAACAAATTTCGTACCCAAATTTCATGACAAACACAAGAAGAAGGTACTACATACTCCGCTTCACAAGTTGACAAAGTCACAATTTGTTGCTTCTTGGAATTCCATGTAAATGCAGAATTACCAAAATAGAAAACAAACCCGGTAGTACTTTTCCGATCATCAACATCACCAGCCCAATCGCTATCATAATAGCCAACAAGACTCTTGAAATATGTGGGATTGATATTTTCTCCATCTTCACGCCTTGAAAATTTAAATCCACAATCCACGGTGGTGCTAACAGGCTTGCAATTCTCCATCTCAAATTTCTTGAGAATCTCCTTTGCATATTCTCCTTAAGAAATAAAAATGCCATCTTTCTTTTGCTCCACTTTAATGCCAAGATAGTATGACATTAGGCCAACGTTCGTCATCTCAAATTCTCTTGTCATTGCTTTCTTGAATTCTTCAAACATCTTTGGATTATTTCCTGTCAAATTAAAATCATCCACATACAAACAAACAAGTAATATGTCACCATTTTCATTAATATTTACATAAAGTGGATGCTCATGTGGACACTTTGAAAACCATTTGCTTGGAAGTATTTGGCAATTCTACAATTCTAAGCCCGTGGATCTTGTTTCAAGCCATAGAGAACCTTCTTCAAGTTCAACACTTTATCTTCATGTCCTTCAACTTCATAGCCCAAAGGTTAATCAATGTAAAATTCTTCCTCCAAAACCCCATTCAAGAAAGCCGACTTCACATCCATTTGATGGATTTTCCATTGGTTTTGAGCTGCCAAATAAATAATTAAGCGAATTGTCTCCAAACGAACAATTGGTGCAAACACCTCATCATAATCAATACCGGTCTTTTGCTTGTACCCCTTTTCTACCAATCTTTCTTTGTGCCTCTCTATGTCTCCTTTGGAATTTTTCTTTAGCTTGTAAATCCATTTGACTCCAATGGTGTTTTTTCCTTTTGGAAGTTTCGTCAACTCCCAAGTGTTATTCTTCTTGATTGCCTTGATTTCTTCACCCATCGCATCTTTCCATTTCGAATTATGTGCAACATCTTCATAACTTAAAGGTTCACTGTCCACCAATAAATAAAAGTGAGTTAAATCACTTAAATTTTCTATTACCTCTTCTATTGTATCACACAATTCACGAAGACATTTAGTCTTCCGACGTACGCTGCTTGAACTTGATTCCCCAACTTCTTGAACTTGCGGTGGAGGTGGTATAGTAGGTTGATCCACATCATCTTCACCATCAAGGAATGGACTAAAAGAGTAATCATGCTCCTTAGATTTCCATTCCCAAGCACTATCTTCATCAACCTCAACATCTCTGTTTATGGTAACCTTGCCATTTCTTGGGTTATATAAATTATAACCTTTAGATCTTTGAGCATAACCAACGTTAACATACCTATCACTTTTTTCATCAAGCTTAGATCTCTTCTCATCCGTCATATGTGCATAAGCAACGCTTCCAAACACTCGCAAGTGAGAAACTTTTGGTTTGAAACCACTCCAAGCCTCTTGCGGTGTTTTGCCACAAACACTTTTTGTGTGACACCGATTTGATAAATACACCGCAGAAGCAACTGCTTCAGCCCAAAACTCCTTTGGCATATTTTTGCTCTTCAACATACTTCTTTCCATGTTGAGAATAGGCTGACTCATCCTCTCCACCAAGCCATTTTGTTGAGACTATCTTGGAACAGTCAAAAAATGATGAATTCCATTTTTTCCGCAAAAAGCCTTGAATTCATTTGAAGTGAATTCTCCACCATTATCTGACTGAAGTGACTTAATTTGATAGCCACTTTGTTTCTCCACCATGCTCTTAAAATTCTTGAAGTTTTCAAAAACCTCAGATTTTTCCTTCAAAAAATAAACCCATGTTTTCCGAGAATAATCATCAATAAAGAGAAGGAAATAATTACTTTTATCAAGTGAGGCTGGCTTGATAGGTCCGCAGACATCCATGTGAATCAACTCCAAAGGGCACCGTGCTCTTGTCAATGACTCTTTAGGAAAGTTTTTTCTTGATTGCTCTCCAAAAAGACATCATTCGCAAAGTTGATTAGGATGGTTAATGGTTGGCAACCCTTTCACTATATTTTCTTTTTTCATCAATGCTAGACTATCAAAATTCAAATGGCCAAATCTCATATGCCAAAGTCAAGATGAATCTTTGACACATGAAAATAAGCACCTCGGTACATCACTTTAAAGATTCAAAATAAACATTTTATTTTTAGCCATAGGAACTTTGGCTAACAATCTCCCATTTTCATCTTTCATCGTCAACTTTTTATCTTTCAAATAAATGTCATAATTTTTCTCCAAGAGGTTTCCCAAACTCAGAATATTACTTTTCCTTTCCGGTATATACATGACATTGGAGATAAATTGATGACTTCCATCTTTCAAACGAATTAAAATCGTACCTTTTCTTTTGATTTGAACTTTTGAAGAATCTCCAAGTGTGATGTTGTCACCATTAAATTCCTCAAACTCCACAAATAAATGTTTCTTCCCACAAATATGGCTGCTTGCACTGGAATTAAGGTACCATTTTTTTCTTTCTACACTTTCTTCTTCTTTACATGCCATGAGTAAAGTGTAATCTTCATCTTTATTTTTGCTCTCCACAAAATTATTTATCTCCTCAACATTATTTTTACATTTCTAGGAAAAATGACCCTACTTATGACAAGTATAACACTCAATATTTGATTTGTCATACCTTCTTTGATTTGACCTCTATCCTCCACCTCTTGTGCGGCCTCTTCCTTGGTAGGAGTCTTGACTTCTATTTTCTTTGGTCGGAGGTTGACTACCACCTCTTCCTCCTCTACCATGACCTCTTCCACGCCGAAGACCTCTTTGTTGTGAGCCCCGCCTGTCATCTTTCTCCTTCAAAGAAAGTTTTGCTTGCAAAGCTTGTTCAACCGACTCTTGTTTCGATTTCTCCAACTTTTCTTCATGTGCTTGCAAAGAACCCATGAGTTCTTCTATGGTCATGGTTTCTAAGTCCTTGGACTCTTCAGTGGCAACAACAATATAATTAAACTTTGAATTTAGGGATCGTGGTATTTTTGCAACGACCCTATCATCATTCAACTCTTCACCATATTTCTTCATTTGATTGACAACCACCAATACTCTTGAAATATAATCCGAAACTGATTCTGATTCCTTCATTTGCAGCGATTCAAACTCTCCTCTTAAGGTTTGGAGACGAAGCTTTTTCACCTTGTCCAAACCTTTAAAGGAAGTTTGAAGAATATCCCATGCTTGCTTGGAGGTGGTTGCATTTGCAGCCTTCTCAAACATCTTTTCATCCAAACTTTGATTGATGAGAGTGAGCGCCTTATGGTGCTTTTTCTTTATGGCAGCTGCATCATCTTCTTCATCAACTCCGCTCTCCACAATTTCCCAAACATCATAGGCTCCAAGCAAAGCCCTCATTCGGATGCACCAACTTCAATAATTTTCTTTAGTGAGCATCGGAACTTGGAATGGAGTTCCATTGCTGTTAGTCATTTTCTCTCTAAGTTTAGTTGTCTTTCAGACACACCAGCTCTGATACCAAATGTTGGAAATTTGGGAGAGCAACACAACTGTCACGACCCGCCTCGAGGGCCGCGACGGGTACCGCTAGATACCGAGCACCGTACATCATACTATCATCATCTTAACCCATATTCACATAACCTCATATAACCTGAATTCATATAAGCTTCATAAACATGTACATGCAACCACAAATATATTATATATATATATATATATATATATATATATATATATATATATATATATATATATACATCGGGTGCTCCATAGCCTTCGTTACCCACATACAAGTATCTACGAGCCTCTAACCGAAACTATGAAGTCATAACGATGGGACGGGGACCCCATCATAACCAAATATGTACACAAAAGAATATGACAAGGCGGCACCTCCGATCTATGGAAGTGCTCGGGTGCAAGCGGCCGACTCTAGGAAGCGGGGTCGTCTCCCCGTCTACACTCCGTGGGCATGAGCACGTCACCCAAAAGAAAAGGATGTCAGTACGAATAATGTACTGAGTATGTAAGGCATACATCTTAAAGCAGCATAAGAACATGAAAATAAGATAAAATGAACGAGATAAGCGTGGCCCGCCTGCCCTTCTTGGGCGGAGCCATGCATGCATACGCGTAACATAACATATCATATATCGCTGCGGAACGTGCAGCCCGATCCATATATTGTCGTGGAACGTACGGCCCGATCCATTATCCACATGGCCCGCGTCCGGGCATCCCGCGTCCGGGATAACATCATCATATGCCAGCTGATCAGGAGGCCATGCATTTATAGCATATATATATAAAATATACGTAGCATGCATGAGAGCCCAAATAACAGTGCAATCTCTCGGAGTGACATAAGGTCGTACCCCTCCGAGTGCATTATGACATCATCATCATTGGACCGCGTCTGAGGCTCCATGACGTACCTACGGCCATATGTAATATAGCCCAGACATAATCTGAGCCATATGCTTTATAGCCTGGGGCCATATGTAATATAGCTCGGCGAGACACGAGCGTGGCCATATGCTTTATAGCCCACTCAGTTGCGCCTGGAAACCATTTAGAATGCTAGATTTGAAAATCTTTCGGGGTGGAGTCATTATACAGCATCTTTAGGAACGTTAAGCTTTTGGCATTTCAGGGGGGTAAAATAGCAACACAGAGGATAACATACATGGAATCAATGTGTAGGGATCATGCCCTTAATAGAAGAAGGGAATAGCCTCACATACCTTTGTGTTTCCTTACGAGGTCAACTAAAAGCTCTCCTCCCGACTCACGATTCTACATGTAGGAAAGTTCGTATGAAGGTTAGATTGTAGGAGACATTCTTACATTTAAACTAAAGCAACTAAGGCTAACGAAAATTGGGCAGCATTTCGTCTGTTTCGACAACTTTTCCTCATATAGCCAAACAGCTCCCAAACTACCCAACAACATCCATAATATCATAATACGCCAATTTCCTTTGAGTTAAACATTATTCAATCTCTAAACTCGTTTTCGGAATTCTCTATAACCATAACTAGAATACAATTTCATACTGCTTTATAATTCGAGTCCTTCGACTGCTTAACATCCTTACTGACATGAAATAATCATAATACTCACCTTGATTATGTAAGGATGATCTTTGGATGAAAATATTCCACTTGAGAAGAACTCCGCTTGACTACCAAGAAGATCTCCAACTTCTATTAACTTTCCGGAAGCTTTTACACCCTTGATTCCACTAACTTTTGGTATTTGATCCTTTAATTTTCCTTCTTAGATGTGTATTAATGTGATATGGAGAGGTTTCTAGAGGTTTGGAGAGTGTTTGGATCGTGGGAAATGAGAAAAAAGAAGAGGAAACCGTGTATATATGAAAATAAAATCTGGACCCGACCCGAAATGTACGGTACAATATACGGTCCGTATAATTTATACGGTCCGTATATTGGACCGTATATTCCTTCCAGAACCTCCAGAAATTTCCCTTTCACTGGAAGAGTTCTACGGCCAAACATACGGGCCGTATAATATATACGGTCCGTACATTGGACCGTATAATTCCCAGTTTTTCCAGTTTCGTTCTCGTCGCTTCGTTTGATCTCGAATCCTTATGGAACCTTCTTGGCACTCGTGCAACACCTCCTTAACGACCTAACGGACATCGTAACTTATCCTTAAATCCTCGTTAAACATTCGTTAGTTCGATGACCATGAAATCCTTCCCAAATATAGCATATACCCTACTTCCTTTCGATGAATCTAGTTTCCACCAAATCCTACGACTCCAAAATCCTATCGTCTACACACTAAGGCTGCCAATTGCTCTCTTATAGTCATGAAGGCCTCGTGTCCACCTTGACCGACATCAGTCCATTCACGACGCCACGTCACGAAATGGCCGAGGTGTAACAACAACACAAGCAACACTTAAAAAACTCACTAGAAGAGAAATGGAGGAAAGATGAATTTCTATTCAACTTGACTTGATCAAATGGCTAGATTACATGACTATTATAGGTGAATTCATCCATGTATCTAGTCTAGCATACATGTATCACTATTAATAATTTCAAACTTTACATCCTCCAAGTACATGAATAAGAACTTATTAGACTAATCTAGAATTTTCCACCAATTCATGTATCTCCTAATACAGTAATCTACTAGTTCATGAACTAAATTAAATATAACGTGAACAAGTTTAATAATGTGAACAAGTTTAATGTTTTCAACAAATTGTTGGTAATAGGCAAAGGATAAAGTGCCTGATCCTAGGGTCTAAATTTTTGACGGATGGCTATACATGACTTTTTTATTTGAACGGTTACTTCTAGAATGAGTTTTTCTATTCAAAATGGAAAGTATGTGACGGAAAGTAAAATGTTGTGTATCTGCAGCAACTTCTTGATGAGCAATTTCATAAATTTGAAAAGTTCGAAACCACCAATGAGGGCTTTCTTGAGGAAATTTGTGATGAGTATTTCCAAGAATCATCGGAGTTTTTGGTCTTAGTGGTGCCAAAACTGTAAGTACTTGTGTTCTTCTCTAAATTTCTTTTTCAACTTCTCCTCCCCCCTCACAGGTCTGATATGTATGCATACAGGCAAGGACTTCCCTACAATGTCCCTGAGATAGAGAGGTTATTTAATAGATTCAATTCTTTCGTCACAGGGTGAGAGAACTGTTCTCTTTTTCTGTCTTCACGGATCATTTTCCCTTTTTCTTCCGCATTTTTTACTTCTTTTCCACATTCTTCTTTTTACTTTTTGGGGTGGTTAGACTTAGGAGTAGGGGTGTCAAATGGGCGGGCTGGTTAATATTGTGTTTGTGCTATTATAATTTTTTAAGATTAAAACTATTTGTCTTTATTAAAAAGATTTTGACAAGGTTTCTTTCATGGGTCAATTTGCGCTACATATCAATCAGTCCAATTTTAAATGGGTGAGCTAAACTTGGGCGGGTCATGTTTTCATGGTTACGAGAGGAGAGGGTGATCAAATGGGGAAGTTAAATGGAGGCACTTTTGGTAGCCTGTGAATGGGTATTTCCAAGAGTATGTTTACATTTAAATGTATCAGGTGTTTCCAATTAATGTCCATTCTACTCCGAATTCATTTGTTTGTCTACTGCAAGTGTCGTCCGGTTTTTGTATTGCCTAATAACCGAGTCTGCACCTTTGTGCTTGCAGTTTTGGAGCTGTAAAAGTGACACATCAGATCAATATCATGAAGGATTGCCTGAAGCGTGGAGATTTTGAAGCGTAAGATCTAGGGAGGAAATTTATTGCTTTATTATTTGTTGATGATTTGATTGTATTGACTTCAGAAATGTTAACAGGTCCAAGGCTGCGTTTGAGGCTATTAAACGAGAAAATGAGCTTCTGCAGTCCAGACTAGAGAGCTACTTCAAGGTTCTCTTAAAGTTTGTATAAAAGTGTCTCATCTTTAGCATCATTAATTATTGTCATTGTTGTAATCTCTCGTTCTCATTTGGTCTTTTCAGACGAGGAAGCAAGGTCCACCTGCTGAGATAGAAGACCGACCTGAGTACGGGTATATGGACAGTGACAGCGAGTAGAGAGTTGACATATAGGGCCAGCCAATGCTTTGAGAAAATCAGTCGGTCAAAATAATGGATGTGAGTGGAACTAAATGGGAACATTAGGAAGCCACTTCAAACTGATTTTTCTTTATACCCCTATTTGTAGTGTTAAAAATTTGTGATCTGAAGTCTACCTTTGGTCATGTGACTCTAATCTATTTTCATGTTGCTTATGCAAGTTTGTGGTATAGTCTCTTTTTATGTTGCTTTTATCCAATTGTTTTGTTGGTTTGACATGGTTCTGCCTGGGAGGGGTATTTGACGAGGAGAATTTGGTAGTGCATTATAATGTGATATTAACCTATATTGCTCAAACTCTCCAAAAAAGCAATCGGGTGCTCATTGGACCCTCCAAAAGTAGTGTAATCTTGGTTCGACACATGTGTGGCAACATTCTTTTAAGAGTCCGCGCAACATCGATAATAATCATACAGTATTTGTTATCAATCAAAGTTCTTGTGCATTCTCAAGAGACTTATGCAAATAGTATCATCTCATCCCACTGCTTGAACTTTGTCCCGTTTAAGGAACTTGTACCAAAAAAAAAAAGAATGGGAAAGTACGCTTTCACAAATATGGGTGAGGCATAACTTTGGTACAATCTTCATTCTACTTATCTTGTTAAATTGTTCTCAAATTGTCGGATCGGCAAATGTTGCCTTGTTCACAAATTATGCCGGATGGCGGAACTTTGGTACAATTTTGCCTATCTTATTAAATTGTTCAGAAGTCTTGCGGCATTGATAAATTTTGCGTTGTTTAACTGTTCTGTTTTGTTGAACTGGTAAGACTTGGTACTATCTTCAATCTACTTATCTTGTTAAATTATTCACAAGTTTTGCCAGCATGTATTCTGAATAACTATTAACTAATATGTGTGATGTCTTATAATTCGCCTAAACAGTGAAAAATTTCTTCGCCCTTAAGTCGATGAACGTTGTATTAATTGTAACCTTCTGTTTGGTTCAAGTCTAGCGACTAATGCATTCATAGAGCATAGTTTTTTATGAGCTTTGCTTCTTGATCTCAATGATTTTATCAATTCTAACACCAATGATATACACAAAATAACAGATGAAACTAATCCTTAATAAACATGGTACACATTAATTGAATACTCCTAACGACCTTCAAAACAGAAGAAAAGCAGTAGGCCAGAAACAAACAAAAAGAAAGGTTAGAAAAGATGTCCCTTTGGCCATTCACACATTTACATAAAATTTTAAGATATACCAGAAGTCCAGAAGTGCAAGTCTATTATTTTTTGCCCATGATTAACTTTTAGGATCATTCGCAAAAATGCCCTCCTATTTTGGGGAGGTCTTTGATTTTTGCCCTTCAGCACTTTTGATGCCGCATAAATTAGATTTTGCTCGGCATAGTTTATGTTTAGCTTCAGCATATGTATCATAACATCTCACCAATTACGCCGGACGAGGCACAACTTTCAACACTTAAAATAATCTGAAAAAAGGGCGTAAATTTAGATTTCGCTTGGCATAGTTTACATTTACCTTCGGCATTATGCATTATAACATCCACACAAGTTATGCCCGAAAAGGCAAAACTTTCAACATTCAATATAATCTGAAAGATACTATACAACTTATGCCGCATAACTTAATTGTATACATGGAAAAGTAAAGCTTGACACATGGCGTATTAGCAGTAGGACATGTGGCAGCACAGGTAAAGGCATTATTAGCCATTTCGTGGGAACAGGATAAGGGTCTCCGAGTCTAATCAGAGGAAATTTGTTGAGCCGGTATTGCCACGGGATGTCATTGGATCGGGTCATTAAATGAAGAAGATACAGCTCGCAACCGTTACTCAATCGGAGCAAATCCGATTGAAACGTTACGATTAGGATTGAATAAGCATTTAAGGCTCATAATTAGTCTTAATTATTAGATAACCACAGCTAAAGGGTTGATTCTTGTGCTATAAATAAGAGCCTATTATACTTGTGAAGGTCATCAGATTTCCAGTGCACAATATTCTTAACAATCCTTTACTTAAGCAATATATTCAGTGTTCTCTTGTATTCATTTTTGTCAATCCGGTCATCGAGCTTCAACTAGGAACGGGCTGACTCCAACTGAGAGAATCACTCCGGCTAAGCTATTCAAGCTCTTTCTTTTTATTTATTTATTGTTTTGTTGTTAGAATTCGGCTAATATTCATTTTATCACAAATCGATCCACATATCCTTTAGACCACTAACAAATTCAATTGTACCCTTTTACGGGGTAAACATTAATCCCTACAGAACTTGTGTCGAGTGAGGCAAAAGTTCAGTTTCCGATAATAAAAATGTTATAGAACTTATGTCGAGCGAAACAGGTCTAGATATTTTCACTAAATAAGCAGTAGGGACAAAAATTAAAGACCACAGATATGAGGGGGAAAAATTAAAGACCAATACGTTTGAAGAGCAATCTGTACAAAAACTTCTAACTATTAATATATAAGAGTTTGGCCTCCATTTCTATGCTATCTAAGCATTTGATAAATATTAAAAGTACTTATAAGTCAATTTTTTTAAAAATAAAAAAAAAGTTGAACAATAGCATCAGACAAAAATAATAATCAATAATTTAACGGTCGGATTTGAGATCCTCGGTTGAATGTTTGTAAGACAAGCATGACATTAAAAGGTTCATACACGATATGGCGATCAGTGTTTTAAAAGGCAGTTTCAGGACTCGCCCTGGGGCGACATCGGCAAAACGCCTTGGGGCTCACGTGCGGCTTAGTTCCTATGAGGCTTACGCCCTAAGCGCCCGACTATACGCCCTAAACACGCCTAACACCCAACGCTCGAGGCTCACCTAACAGTTCTTACACAAACTATATGTTAAATTCTTTAACTAAAATCGTTGTCCTCACAATTCTTTACCAAATGAATGATACTTAATAGTTTTTCATCGGATAAGGCACTATTACCCCCCTGAACTTTGGTTCCAGTTGCTACGACGCACCTTACCTTTTCAAGGGTCCTATTAACCCCCTGAACTTTTTTAAAATGGAAAAATTATCACCCCCGAAATTGGATATCTACTCCCTGATGGGAGAGTGACATACACTCTCCTTGCCACATGTATATTTATTTGTTTTTTTTTTTTAATTCTTTTCTCTTAAGTGGCAATTTATTTTAAAAATTGAAAAACTGAGTTTTCTTTTAAAAAATGAAAAATGGATATTTAAATAAAATTCAGATTTATTTTAAGACCTGTTTTTTTGAAGAAAAAAATCAAATCTGAAAACATGGATTTTTCTTAAAATATGGAAAACTGGATTTTTTTTTTTAAATGACTTAAAAAATCTAGATTTTCATGATTTCATTTTTTTAAGACACTTTTCTTTTTCAAATAAAATCTGTAAAAAGTGTTTTTTCTTGTCAAAATGTGAAAAAACTGAATTTTTATAAAAATTTGGAAAAAATAATTATTTTTTAAAAATGTCGAAAATCCATTTTTTTAAACTAAATCTAGAAAACTAGGTATTTTATTCATATATAGAAAAAAGTAATCAGTTTTCCACAGTTTTAAAAAAAAAAATCAGTTTAGAAAAAAACTTTAAGCTTTAATGATAATTAATTAATTAGGTGTAACTAAATGTGAAGTACCCAATTGAAAAAATGACTTGTGTCAGATTTCATACTTCTCACTCTCCTAAAGAGAGTGAAATACCTCTCCTTGCCACGTCAGCCCTTACGGTGGTAATTAGTTCGTTTTAAAAAAGTTCAGGAGGGTAATAGGACCCTTGAAAAGGTAAGGTGTGTTTTAGCAACTTTGGCCAAAGTTCAGGGGGGTAACAGTGCCTTATCCCCTTTTTCATCTATAGAAATAAGAAGATGGGGTGTAACTCATATAACAAGTCGTAGTATTGCATATTTACTATTTGAGAATATCGTGAGGGTGAATATCACTTAAGATTTCTTTTCAAAATACATAGCTGAATTGTACATTTTCACCTGTCATTGGTCTTGTGTCCTATGTATCAAAATTATCATATTTTATAATTTTGTTGTATGTAATTTTATTTTTATTCATGAAGGAGTTACGTTGTAACTATAAAACTGATAAAGTTCATTGATTATTTGCTTATAGGGGGATAAAATGAATAATTGATAGTAATATTATTTTAAGAAGGGAAAAGGCATCATTATTCCTCTGAACTTTCGCCGAAGTTGCTACGACATACTTTACCTTTTCAGGGGTCCTATTATCCCCACTAAACTTTTTAAAATCAGAAAAAATACCACCCTGAAACAGGATATCCAAACTCTTATGAGCGAGTGACATCCACTCTCCATGCCATATGTATATTTAATCTTTCTTTCTTTTTTTCCATCCTTTCTTCTTCTCTTTCCTGTGCAAGCCCACCATAACTGTCCCTTTTCCTCCTTTTTTTCCAGCGAAATTCAAAACACATGGCCGGAATTTGAAATTTCGGCAAGCTTAAAATTCCAGCACTATTTTTTTTCGGCGAGCTTCAAATTCCGGCGACAATCTTTTCCAGTGATAATCTTTTTTGGCAACAAAAGATTTTCCAGCGACAAAATCTATTCCCAATCTCATATTTACCGGAGTTAACAAGAACTTTCAAAAAAAAAAAAAAAACTTTAAGCTGTAATGATAACTAATTAGGTGTAATTAAATGTGAAGTACCCAATTAAAAAATGGCAGGTGTATATTTTATCAGATTTTATGCTTCGCACTCTCCCAAAGAGAGTGAAATACACCCTCCTTGCCGTGTCAGCGCTTAGGGTGGTATTTATTCTGTTTTTAAAAAGTTTAGGGCAGGTAATAGGACCCCTAAAAAGATAAGGTGTGTCGTAGGAACTTCAGCCAAAGCTCGGGGGTAATGATGCCTATTCCCTTTTAAGAAATTGTGATTTTTTTATTGTTTGAAAGTTAAGATGTTAGAGTTAATTTGCATTTCATAATAGCTTTTATTTCATTGTATTGTTTAAACTTGTAAAATTATGTTATATATAATTACAAGTTGTAAGTGGCTTATAATGGATTGCTTTGATTATTTTTTTGTGAGGATCGCGCCCGCGAACGCGCGCGCACACACACACATATATACTTCTATTCTTTTTATGTAATTTTACCTATTTAAAAAATATTTATTGTAATTATATTACTTTTATGAAATATTAAAAATTAAATACCATGGGGCTTATCCCTCGCCTAGGCATATGTAAAATGCTCCGCCTTACGCCCCCGCCTTTTAAATCACTAACGGCGATACATATATTATCCTTACAGCAAGAGTTTTGGAAATTCTCTTTGTCTACGGCATCAGAATCAAGATAATTTTTTGCAAAAAGATGAAAGATGAGACAGATTTATTATAAAAATATCTAAGATTCAATTGTTTTTCAAGTATACAAACCGGCCATTGAAAGATTTGGGGTTTCTTCAAGTTTTAGACTTGGGAGTATTGGGCTAAAGTTGAGATACTTTAGTAAAGACATAATACATAAACAGCCACTCAAACTTGGCTCGGTTAAGCAAAATCGTCCTTCGCTTTGGGTGTGCGCAGTAAAAGAGCACCAACTTTAATAAATGTTGGGAGAGCTAAAATCAACCCAACGGAATTATCTTAGGTCATTGGCACTTATGTCATTATTTTGTACTGATCTTTAATTGTTGCCTCTCGTAATAAATCTTTTTCGTGAGACATAAATTTATATTTTCGCATCGTACTTTTGTCATTGACAAACTTATGCCCCGCTAGGCATAAGCTCGCTTTTGAAGGGCAAAAACTAAAGACCAGCCCATTTGAAAGGAAAGTCGTGCAATTTCTTCTTGAAAAGCGTGGGCATAACTTGTAGGATATTATGCTACGAAAATATAAACTTACGCCCCAACAAATAAATTATTTGTCTTGAGGGGCAAAATAATGACCAGCACAAAATAGGTGCAAAGCTGTGAATGACCCCCTTCTTCAATTATGTTATGCCAACCCAAAAGATTATGTGCAGATTTGGTGGGCCATCAATTTTTTGGGTCATATTTATACCCTATGACAGTCTAAAGTTTGACTATTACAATCAAAACTTCAAACCTTTGGTTAAACCCGCAGGGTTGAAGATGAAATATATTTAGGTATGAAGTTTTGCTTTGAGAGTTTTTAGCCAAAATGTCCCCTATCTATGGGAGTAGGTCTATTTGGTCTTCAAATATAATCTAAGAGTATCTTTAGTCCCATAAGTTTGCTAAAGTGGAGCACCTTTGGTCCAACTAACATAATGGATTTAAAAACTAATGGTGATCACCAAATGTCTTAATTACTGGATCAGACTAAGGAATCCAAATCGAGTCCTTTTAAATAGGTAGAGCCAGATTTTCTTACTGGTCATGGGTTGGGAACGGGAATTAAACTCTACAAAATCAAATCTCCTATTATTCCTCAGTAGCTCAGTCATAGAGCGGTCGGCTGACAGGAAACTGATCGAGTCGATTGATCCCATTTTTCTCTTTTAAATAAAACCGTATAAAAAGCTTTAGATCCAATGGTCTGAAGTGACCCGCAATTTCTGAAATGACTAAACTTTTAAATTTTTACAAATTTTCAGACTATTTAAAGTCTATAAATAGGAGTCCTAAACACTGATATTTGTGCACTTTGCCAAATGGGGTTCTCTCTTTTCCATTTTACATCCCAAGTGATTCAGCGGAAAATTCATCTCTCTCAAAATGGAATGGAAAATCTGCTTAAAGTTTCTGCTATTGCTCTCTCCTGCCATTTCTGGTAAATAGTATATTGCACTTACACCTTGTTTGGATCGTTGTTACCCATTGTATCGTTATTACGAATGCAGTGCTTGTTTTGATTGTTATTTAAAACGTATTGTTTAATATACCATATGTAACAACATTTGGTGTGATCAGATTGTTACCTAATTTCGCTTTCCAATTATGTACTACTTACTTAATATTTCATTTACCCTAGTATTATTTAAGTCCACCCAAATATTCTACCTAAGTCTTTGTTCTTCTGTCTCCTTCTACATTTTGGTTTGTCTGCTCTCGTTTTCGTTTTTCTTTTTTTTTTCATCTCCGTCACTTTCTATGTTTTGGTTAAAAAAAAGCTTTAGTAATTTTAGTTAATATTCTATTTGCTCAGGTTTCTACCATTGTTTCAAAGTGGCAGAGGTACTTCTTTTTGTCCATAACCATCTTTTTAAAATTCTTATTCTACTGTATATATATCTCAGTTTTGGAGTTTTTTCTTTTATTTGTTGTAACGTTTTGGATCTTTTTTTAATTAGCATCCTGTATGATCTTTTTAAATCTTAGATCATTAAAGAACAATGTGTAGATATCCTAGAAAGTTTTTCGTTATCTCCCTTGCTTTCCCATGCTTCTGTGCTTGTTAACATGGAAACACTATTCCATTTAATAATAATTGTTACAAGGCATAATTTCTGAAAAAGTAGCAGAAAGATGCTGTGTTATATTATTTTTATGAATAATTAGTGAAAATTTAATATTTACAATAGTTTAGGGCATTTTAGTACACTTAATAGCTACAATACAGTACGATACAGTGAAACCAAACAGTAAAAATATTATTAAACAACAACAAACAATGCAATCTATTCAAACATTGTATCTACAATACAGTACATCACAATAACAGTAGATTATGAAACGATGGGTAACGATGATCCAAACAAAGGGTACAATCCTACTGCAAAACCATCTCATCCAAAGGCTTAAGTTGTTAGAGAGAGCACACTATTTACTTAATGATATTCTCAACACATTGGTCTAGTGGTAAGAGCATGTGTGTGATTAGCCACATGTCACGTGTAGCTTGGTATTTAAGGGGAGAAGAGTAAAAGCGCGAGCTCGTTTTCCACCAAATTTCGAACGGTGTGCCAGCTGCCCCTCAGGTATTACATGGTCATCAAAAATAATTGTTGATGATGTTACGTTGCAAACCAAGGTGTTGGTGCTTGCATTTAGTTTTTCGGAGGCCATAAGATAAATTGATTTTTTTCTTTCTGAACTTGCATGCCAAGTTGGGATACCTCGGAGAAGAGAAGTCGATAATTAAAGGAGGCTTACTAGAAAGTTAATGTCGTTGTAACTGAAAGTTGATTTCTGGGTTATTTATGCGTTTCTTAGCTCTAGCTTTTTCCTATTATTGTTTGCTGATAAATTGAGATGATTATCTCGATAGTTAAATGCTTGGAATCTCACTTTTATTGCTTTTGATCAGGTAAAAGGTTTCATTGATAATAACAAGGCCAACTTGGCTGTATACAATTGATATACCAAAAGGAGGAGAAACCTACAAAATGTGGTTCTCTCCAAACAACACCCAATCCTCTATACAAACAGGAACTATATGGGCGCTCCAAAAGAAAATAAGGGATCAGATACTACTCCTCAATTGAGCAAAGCTTATCTCCACTTTTATTAACCGTTGCGCCTTTGCTATCGTTCTATCTGGTTGCGCGGATATTAGCATTTAATTGTGGTCACTCAAGGGCTATACTTTCCAACTGATTAAATTACCTTAACTATTAACTAGAAAGTCATTTATTAGGGTTGGGTCGGCTATATAAATCCTCTATATCCGTTTCAATTGATCCGTGTTTATTTCATTTGAATGTTATATAATTTGCTTTATGAAGGTTCTCTCAGCCTCACATTTATTCCTACACAAATATTTGGTTTGATCTGAAGTTCTCAACTAGTTCATATAACATGCATGATCCTAATGTGTGCTACTTGCACCCATTAACATGATCATTTACAATTTTGTCTAATCTGGTATAGCCGCGAATCTCAACATTTGTGCTCTTTCTTATTAAGCTAGTGTTGAGAAGTATAACTTCTATAGTAACGTCAGTACAATAATAACTAAATCTGACATTGTAGTAGGAGGGTAGGTATTTCTGCATGATGTATAACTTACTATGAGAAATGATGTTGGATGGAAGTTTTAGCCTTAAGAAAAAAATGGTATTGGATTGAAGACGAATAAGAAGTACTAAAAAGAAGAAATGTTTCTTTTAAAGCTCTATCAAAATGGCCGAATCTTGTGAATGCATTGTATAGGTTAATGTTGTCTAGGGATGCATTATGAAACTTTGGATTATCATAGGAAGGAAATCATTCAGTACAATATGGAGCAATAATTGTAGCATGTTTAAAGTAAAAGATCTATAAAGGAAACTAGAAGCAAGGGGCTTCAGTCAAACAAAATAAAATGCTCGTGCCTTCCTTCTTGATTGTCTTTTCTTTGTAACGCATATTGTACATGAGTATGTCTACTTAAACTGTGCTTCTATCTTAGTCTGCCTTCTTTATATTTTCTTATACACTTTCCGGCCAATTTATTTAGTGCACTACTATTTAGGGGTTGCTGAAGGTTTTATACACTATACAAGCTTTTGCAAGCCTAAAGAATCCAATATGTCATTTGAGAAACACTTTTTTGCATGTCATGTCCATAATGGTGAAAAAAAATTAGCTTTCCTCCATCTTTTTAGTTCCTTTAGGAATTGATAAAAGCTTCGTACGAGATTATGCATTCTATCAGAGAATAAGAAGTACAATAGCCAGTTAGAAATATAGCAGAGTAATAATGTTATGTTGTCATCACTCATCAGCTTAAGATATCTGAAATTCTTGGTCACTTCTTTTCTTTTTCATTTTTTTTATCAACACATCCTACAACCTGTTGACACATACAAATAAAGGGGTTTATGGAGACGAAAGAAGTTCTTCAAGGGTCGAAAAGATAATTTCGTGATGTTTTGACAAGCAGATGGCTGCAGTTTTGTTTGCAAATGTGGCAACGGCATGTTTTACCCATTTTTTCTGATTGATTAGTATTAAAACATCTGCGTTCTTTTTCGTTTTGGACGAGTGTCATGTATATCATCCCATTGGATCGTCAACTCTATATTCGTGTAATGGCTTGAACACATTTCTGCACTGAGTTTTATGCTTTCGCATCCTGTGTACTAGGTTTGAAGAAACTCGACAATATCCAGGATGGCAAGCAATTTTGCTCGATACATTGCCAATTTAAGGCAGTCACTTTTTGATGAGGTTAGATTCAGATCCTATGTCCTACTTTCTTTTTTTAATCAGGTTTTCCCTTTCTATTTCTTTTATTCCTTGTTCATCTTCATGAGGACCATCTATACTACACGCTAAGCACAATGTGCAAGGATAGGGAGGATGGGAGAAAGGAGAGGGGTGGGTGGCACTCTAAAGGGGCAAGGTAAGTGTAAGGGGCACGGGACTATGGGAGGGTGGAGTAGGGTCAAGTTGAGAAGGTGTAAGGCCATACGGGATGCTAGACAAAAACACTATGTGATTTCTTCCTATCTGTAGCCTTGGTGGGCAGAGTTACCTGGTACCTGTTGCTGGTGGGAAGTAGCGGGTATTTCGTAGAATTAGTCGAGATGCGCGGAAGCGGCCCGGACACCACGGTTATATAAAAAAAGGTCATAGGGGATGCTGGCCTAGTGGAGGATGGAGGTGATGTGGCACTAAAGGGGTCCGTAAAAAGGCGGTCATTATAGTAGGGTAAAACGGTACCTTGATGCAAATATACTACTTCTGACGGGAAAAATAACAAAATCACTAGTGTTACAATAATTGTTAATAGGCAAAGGACAATGAACTTAGCTTGTAAACGATGAATGAAAGACGGTGCCAGATCCTAGGGTCCAAAATGTGATCCGACTGCAATTTTTTTGATCCCCCGTCATGATGATCCATTCCCAATACTTAGCTATACATGCCTTTTTATTAGAACTGTTACTTCTAGAATGAGTTTTCTATTCAAAATGGAAAGATACGTGACGGAATGTCATATGTTGTGTATCTGGAGCAAATTCTTGGTGAGCGATTTCTTGAATATGAAAAGTTTGAAACCACCACTGAGGGCTTTCTTGAGGATATTTGTGTTGATTATTTCAGACAAGTTGCTAAGTTTAAGGGCTTAATGGTGCCACAACTGTAAGTACTTGTGTTCTTCTCTAAATTTCTTCTTCAACTTCTTCACCCCTCACAGGTCTGATATGTATTCATACAGGCAAGGACCTCCCTACAATGTCCCTGAAATTGAGAGGTTACTTAATGGATTCAATCATTTCAGCACACTGTAAGTGTTCTCTTTTCTTTGTCTTCACGGATCGTTTTCCCCTTTTCTTCCGAATTTTTTCTTCTTTTCCTCGTTTTTTATTCGGGTGGTTAGGACTTAGGAGTAGGGGCGTCAAATGGGCGGGTTGGGCTGAATTTGAGCAGGTTAAATGGGTTAAGTTAATAATTGGGCGGGTTAATTACCTACCCAAACGCTACTTGGGTTAAAATGCGGGTCATAACCCAACCCACTTAATTCTTGGTTTGTACAATTATAATTTTGTAAATACCTGATAAAACTATTTGTGTCTTATTATAGCTATATATAACATATCAAATAAATAAGAAGTCTTTTTAAAAGGATATTAACAAGGTTTCTCATATGGGTCAATTTGGGGTACATATCAGTCCAATTTTAGCTGGGCTGAGATGCGCTTTAGCTAAACTTGGGTCTGTTGGCTGGGTCATGTGGGCTAATTTTGTCACCCTTGGTTAGGATGTTCACATTTGAAAGTATCAGGTGCTTCTGATTAATGTCCATTCTACTCCAAATTTATTTGTTTTGTCTGCTGCCAGTGTCGTCAGGTTTTTTGTATTGCCAAGTAACCGAGTCTGCTCTCTGTGCTTGCAGTTTTGGAGCTGTAAAAGTGACACATCAGATCAACATCATGAAGGATTGCCTGAAGCATGGAGATTTTGAAGCGTAAGTTCTAAGGAGGAAATTTCTGGCTTTATTATTTGCTGATGATTTAATTGTATTGACTTTAGAAATGTTAACAGGTCCAAGGTTACGTTTGAGGGTATTAAACGGGAATGTGAGATTCTGCAGTCCAGACTAGAGAATTACTTCAAGGTTCTCTTAAAGATCGTTTGAAAGTTTCTCGTCTTTTGCATATTTGTTGTCATTTTTTTTTATAACCGTCGTGTCCGGACTAGCTTGCGCGCACCTCGACTAATTTCACTGGATACCTGCCACCTCCCACTAGTAACAGGTTCCAGGTAACTCTGTCCACCAAAACTAGGACAGATTGGAAGAAATCACCTAGATTTATTTATCTCTGCTGGGATTTGAACCTGAGACCTCATAGTTCTTAACCCACTTCATTCTTTGTTCTCACTGTTGTAATCCCTCCATCTCTATCGCTCGTTCTCATTTTGGTCTTTTCAGACGAGGAAACAAGGTCCACCTGCTGAGATTGAGGACAAACCTGAGTACGGGTATATGGATTCTGACAGCGAGTAGGAATTGGCGTCTCGCGTTAGCCAACGCTTTGAGAAAATATATCTTTTAAGTGAGTGGATGGAGTAGCTGAATGTGTGTGGAAATTAATGGGAACTTCAATGTGCTTTTTCTTTGTATCCGTAATTGCAGTGTTAAAAACTTGAGTCAGTGATCTGAAGTCTACTTTTGGTCATGTTACTCTGTAATTTAATTTTCATGTTGCTTATGCAAGTTCGTGGAATAGTCTCTGTTTATGTTCCTTTTCTCCAATTGCTTTGTTGTTTTTTAGATGGTTTTGTAATTGCATTATAACGTGATAATAACAATCTGGTATCCGGTATTGATGAAGTTCTAGTGCATTCTCGGTAGATTCGCACAAATAACATCACGCTGTGCCATTGTTTAAGTTTTATCCCATTTTAAGGAACTTATGCAGAACATAGCCTCCATGCTACACACCTGGAAGAATGGAAAATTATGCTTTCACAAGTTATGATATGGTGGGCATAATTTTGGTACAACCTTATATCTACCTATCTTGTTAAATCGACCACAAATCTTGTCGGATTGACAAATCTCGCCTTGTTCACAAATTATGCTGGATAGGGTAGAATTTTGGTACAATCTCCATTCTACACCTAGGGAAAATGACTTAATAATACTACTTAAGACTCTATATTACAAAACATAAAGATACTTTTTCTTATTTACAAAACATACCAACAAAATTACAAAGTATACCAAATAGAATACCGATTTGGACTTAATGAGATACCCACGATTTTGGGCATTTTTAAGGAAAAGAATCCGATTTTAAATGTGTACTTAATTATAGGATAGTTACCAATCAACTTCTTCTCCTTTTCTAAAAGATTCTTCTCTCTCTCTCTCCCTCTATGATAGACACCATTTCTAGACCTAAAATTCATCTTCTCTCATAATATAAATTTTCAAACTAATATTACAATTTTTTTTATTACTGACATGCGTATTAATGGCATATAAAAATTGATTTGTATCATTTTGAGATATGTGCGATCATTGTGTGTTTGAAATCCTGTATAAATGTTAAAAACTAGTATATATATGAAATGTGTATGGAATCTGCTATATTCTATCATTTTTTAGATATATGTGGCATAGTGTGTATGAAATGCAAATAAATTCGATATAAGTTAATCTAAAAAATGTTAAAAATTATACGGGTATGGAATGTGGTTTGTATCAATCTAAAAACTTAATATACATATATACTTTCTCATAATCTATACATACTTTGATCAGATTTTATACAATTTATATGTACTTTATCATAATCAAAATATACATACAACTTTTATACATATTTCATACATAAAAATTATAACGAATTTATACATTTATACATATTGCATACAAAAATCTACACAAATTTATTTTCGTGTATGAACTTTGTATGGAATCAGTTTGTATCAATTACAAATTTATTTTACATATTTTCTCAAAATTTATACATACTTGGATTAAATTTTATACAATTTACATGCACTTTATCATAATAAAAATACACATAATTTTAATACATATTTCATATGCAAAAATTATAACAAATTTATACGCTTATACATATTGCATATAAAAATTATACATATATGTTTTCGATGTATATAAAAACTACCGATTAGTATTGACTTTTTGAATAAAGTTGAAGAAAATTAGAGAACAATATCTCTTAATTTTGAATGGGGAGATAAAAGTGGATGAAATAAGGAAGCATGGAGAAAATCAGGTAACAATATATTTTAATTTTGATTGGAGAGAGAAAATTGGATAAAATAATGAAAGCAATCTCCTTACCTTATTTAATGTGTTTTATTTAATTCTTTTTAATTTACCTAATTTGTATAGATTTTGTAACAAATCTAGTGATATGTTTTGTAAACTGAAAAGTATCGTTATATTCTGTAAATATAACCTCTTAGTATGTACATATATGTTTTTTGCCCTTCTGCCTATCCTGTTAAATTGTTCACAAGTCATGCATGATTGGCAAATCATGCTTGTGTTGTTTTTCTCAAGTTTTTGGACTGCACCTTCTAGTAACTTCATTATACCTATCTTATTATATTATTGTAAAATTTTCTCAAATAGCTACCTTTTAGCTGCTTCTAACAAGTTATAACTACAAGTTCATTATTTACAATTCGTAACTGGTTTTTCCTATATTTAGGTTCTGGACGTGTCGCATAAATATAGCCAAAATACAGACTAAATACACGGAACTGTTGAGCAAATAATGCCTCTATTTAAGGGGAAAAAATCTTTTTCAAACTAAATAGAAATCTGTTTTTAATGTTCCATAAATCACGCAAATCTCATTCTCTTCCATATCTAATCACATATCTCATTCAACATTTAATCATTCACATAAAATTATTTTCTCAAATAGCTACCTTTCAGCTGCTTCTAATAAGCTATAACTACAAGTTCATTATTTACAATTCGTAGCTGGTTTTTCCTATATTTAGGTCCTGGACGTGTCGCATAAATATAGCTAAAATACAGACTAAATACACGAAACTGTTGAGCAAATAATGCCTAAATCTTTTTCAAACTAAATAGAAATCTATTTTTAGTGTTCCATAAATCACGCAAATCTCATTCTCTTCCATATCTAATCACATATCTAATTCAACATCTAATCATTCACATAAAATTTGAATTCAAAAATTCTCTTCATATTTTTTCCCAAAATATAACTAAAAAAAAATCTCTTTTTAATGTTCCATAAATCACGCGAAGCTTGATTTGTTCATCAACTGAATTGCATAGTGACAAGTTGAGATTGTCTCCTGATGCTATGACCATCGGTTTTGTGTTCGTTATTAAAAATATTCAATAAAATTACATTATTAAAAATTAAAATGTTCACTACAAAAAATATTAGTTATTGAGTGCAATAAGCTGATATTGAATATTGTTTAGTAACTTTAATAAGATGGGAAAATTTGACTCTATAAAAAAACTTTAATCCCTAAGGGTGGCTTTTGATTCACTGTATTTTATCTGTATTATGATTGTATTTTTGAGTGTATTCTAATTGATCCGTAAGATTTGAATCATAATGAATATATTTACAATATATTTCACTTGTATTTTGTATGTAATTTAGAAGTATTAAAATTGTTCTTTAATTTTTGAAGTATATTGTACAAAAAAATGGATTTTATGGTTCAATAATGAATTCAAGTGTACCATGAATACATAGAGAAAATGCATAGAACTCTTCCTGGTTCATCAATAAAATATAGTGAAAACATGTAGGAAATACAAACTTGATATTAAAATGCACTCTGTAATTTTTTAGCAGTAACTATACAAGAAAAATATAAATGTAATAAAAACATAATTCAAATCTACGATTAGACTATACAACAAGCGGGATCATTACCAAAATACATAAAACTTCTTCTAAAATCTTCATAAAAATAATGTCGCAACAGTGATGTTATACATCAAAAAAGAGTTGGAGGAAAAAAAAAACAACTTAAAACATAAACTGTTCTGTCTACTAATCTACTTCTGAACATCTACTAAAATCACTGCATCATAATCAACGGTAACCTTGACAGGTATTGGTGGTTGTTCGTTATCAATAAATGCATTCAGGGTTGCCTTGTCGATTTGCGTCGTATCTCATACGGAGATACTTTGCATCAATTTCGGCTGGAATGCGTCAAGATATAATGAAACTTTACATTAACAAAACATGAAAAAATAACAAAATAACAAATTAACCACAATAAATAACAACACATTCAAGATATACTGAAAATATACTATAAATTTAATGCAAATATATCAATGTCAAATGCACTGTAGTTGTCACTACAACAGTGTGTGACTGTGCTGTAAAAACACACTTCAAATACACTGAATATATACTACAAAATATACTTTGATAAAAATTAAACACAAATTCAAAATCGCATAAATTTACAAGTAACAAATTAGGTAGAAAAAATATATAACACACAATTAAAAACACAAACTAATTGAAATAATAAAAATACGACAAAAATATACTTAAAATGTACGCAAAATACGGATCGGTGAAATGAAAAAACGAGGAATTAAGCAAGTTCAAAACACAAACTAATTGAATTAATAAAAAAATACGACAAAAATATACTTAAAATATATGCAAAATATAGATCCGTGAATTGAAAAAACGGAATTAATCGAAGTTCATCGAAAAATACGATAAAAATATACTTAAAATGCAAGTAAAATACATATCTCGGTGAAGTGAAAATAGGGTCATTAATAAGAGAAAATACCTCTTGGAGAACATGAACATTTTTACTCTTGTCCAATAACAAAAACTTCAGATCTGCATTCAAAAATTCTGGTGGCCGGCGGCGGAGGGCATCTAGGAACAGTCATGGCGGTTAAATGATTTGGTCTTTAATATTTTCTCGTTCAAATAGGTCGATCTTTTTAATTGCTACGGATCTAACCGTGTCAAATAGGCCGGTCTTTGTAATTGCTACGCATCCGACCATGCAATTGCTACGTATCCGATCGAAAGAGAAGACGATCGACGCCGGTCGTATCACGCCGGAGAAGACGGTGGTCTAAAACGACATGAGGATGAATGATACATGGATCCCTCAAAACAAAAAAAACAAAAAAACCTTTAAACTTCCACTGAATACAGGGAAGATGAAATCTGTGACTTAGTAAAGCCCAAAAAGAAACAACGATGATGAGGGAGAACACAAAAATAACAGAGAATCTTACATATTTTAGGAAATAGAGTTGAATTTTGGCGGTAAAAGGTTGAAATTAATGATTAATACGGAAGTAAAAAAAGAAAGTGAAAGAAATCAGAAACTAATTTGAAAAGCACGAAATTAGGGGAGATGGGAGTTAGAAACGTATATTTAGGAAAAGAGGAGAGAGAAAAAGTGTGCAGCAAAAAAATAGGGGTGTGGGGAGTGGTAAGTTAATTGGTAGAAAAGTGGGTAGCTAGAAGTTGTAAAAATATAATATTATAGCTACTAAACTTAATTATTAAAAAGTATAGTTGTATTTCATAAATATGTAACAGACTAAGCTATGCCAAGTAAAATTTACTATATTATTCACAAGTGTCCGACAGACAAATCTTGCCCTGTTCATAAGCTATGCCAGACGGGGTAGAACTTTGGTATAATCATCATTCTACCTATATTGTTGAATTGTTCACAAGTTCTTGCCGCATTAAATCTTGCCTGTGATCTTCCGTTGTTCTCAAGTTTTGCCGGACTTGCAAACTTTAGTACTATCTTCATTCCACTATCTTATTAAATTGTTCATAAATTTTGTTGGATGGGCAGAAATTGCTTGTGTTTTGAATAACTGATGTGCTTGAACTGATATGTTTGATGTTTAGATAATTCACCCAACCAGTGAAAATCATCTTCACCAGTACCAAAAGGAAAAAGAAAACCATCTTCTTCCTCAAGTCAATGAACTGTGTGCTTGATCAAAGAGTTACAATTTATACAAAAACTAATAATATGTCTCTACAGTAAAACGGTTAATAATTCTAAAAATTTATCAATATTCATAAGCATAGAGATCAATAGTGCATGTATCAAGTATTGAAAATTAAATGCACTTGATCAGATATTATACGCATTTACAATCAAAATTTATCAATAACCTAAGAAATCAGAAGTGTTATTAACCCTTTAAATTAAGTCGCAAATGGCCCCCACTAAAATCACTTTTCAAAAGTAGAAGATGCTTTCACACAACTTTTGTTGGTTGTGAGCTGTCGTCAAATGAACTTTCTCGTGCAGTGTCCACAAAATGACAATTCTTTATATCACCTAATAGTATTATTTAAAAAGATAAAAAACAAAAAAAAAAACTTGACTAATGGTTTGGTTTGACTTGGTTTGGTGTTGAAAAAAAAACCCGACCATAATTGGTTTGGTTTGATTTTAACTAAAAAAAGTCAATGGCCAGACAAACCAACCCGACATTACATGTATTCAATTTTTAAAATATTTTATACATAAAAATATTTATTTGTAAAGTAATTTATAAATATTTCTTAAATTTTTTAATTTTTTTATCTATTATCATATTATTCAAGCTTGAACTTAGAATTTTGAATGTCAATAAGTTTTATATCTTTGGATGTTAGTAACTCAAATAAAGTTCCAAAACAAAACAACTCAACACTAATCTAACAAAAGAAATTCAATTTACCACTAGAAATGACAATAATGTTGGATATCCATTCTTTAGTTTTGCATAATTGATTTAGAGAGTAAAAATACATAACTTAAGTTTTTTTCTTTGTCATATAATTAATACTTATTTTAGCATGACTTAGTATTTTTAGATTATGTTCATTTTCTTTTATGGCTTGTTAATTAGCAATATTTATTTTAACCGATTATATTAGCTTTTGTTGAATATTTTAATACAATGTCATCCTCTTCTCACATTTTGTGTTATTTTCTTAAGAAACACCTTAATTATATAATTGTATCTTACTAGGACTAAAGAAATATTTAAAGTAAAAGTTATATGTTTTGTATCAAGACTATTCCGAAAAAAAAAACCGAAAAATCCGAGAAAACCGAACAACCCGAACAACCCGAGAAACCCCGAGGTTGAAAAACCCGAATTTTATTGGTTTGGTTTGGTGTATAAATTTTAAAACCCGACGCAATTGGTTTGGTTTGGTGTTTAAATAATCCGAACCAACCCGGTCCATGTACACCCCTAAATAATATATTTAAAAGAGAGGAACAATGTTACTACTCATATGAGAATTTTTAATTTGATGTCCTTAATTTTTTTCAGGCCATTGGGTCCGAAAAAAAAAAAAAAATTTTGATAGGGAGAGCTTCCTCCTTAATGAAGCCCCACGCGACCCGAATACGGTATAGTCAGGCTCCAATGCGGATACCAAATATCAGATGGGAAACCAAAAAATATGAGAGAATTTTTTCCTTCCAAAGAGAACTCATGTTTCTGGTGGAATTATATTGGTCGTACAAAATGCATAGGATTTACGGCTTATTGTGACGAATGTGTATAATTAAAGGAAATAATCACTTGCATGTGATTGTACATAGACTCTTCTGTTTTGGTAACTAATGCACCTATCATGGGTGTTGTATAGGGGTGTATATGGACCGGATTGATTTGGATTTTTTAAACACCAAACCAAATCAATTGCATCGGATTTTTAAATTTATACACTAAATCAAACCAATAAAATTTGAGTTTTTCAACCTCAGGTTTTCTCAGGTTATTCAGTTTTCTCGAATTTTTCAGGTTTTTTTTTTTTAGAATAGTCTTGATACAAAACATATAACTTTTACTTCAAATATTTCTTTAGTCCCAGTAAGATACAACTATATAATTAAGGTGTTTCATAAGAAAATAACACAAAATGTGAGAAGAGTGACGACATTGTATTAAAATATTCAACAAAAGACAATAAAATCGGTTAAAATAAATATTGCTAATTAATAAGCTATAAAGAAAATGACCATAATCTAAAAATACTAAGTCATGATAAAATAAGTACAGCTAATAAGTATTAATTGCATGACAAGAAAAAAACTTAAGTTATGTATTTTCACTTTCTAAACCAATTATGCAAAACTAAATAATAGATATTCAATATCATTATCATTCCTAGTGGTAAATTGAATTTTCTTTTGTTAGTATTAGTGTTGAGTTGGTTTTGGTTTGGACTTTATATGAGCATTAACATCCATGAGGATATAAAACTTATTGACATTCAAAATTCTAAGTTCAAGTTCTTGAATAATATGATAATAGATAAAAAAAACAACGAAAAAATTAAAGAAATATTTATAAACTACATTACAAATAAATATTTTTATGTATAAAATATTTTAAAAATTGAATACATATAATGTCAAGTTGATTTGGTTCGGTTCGGTTCGGTTTACCTTTTTTTAGCTAAAACCAAATCAATCAAATTATGGTCGGGTTTTTTTTTTTCAACACCAAACCACTAGACGGGTTTTTTTCTCGATTTGACTCGATTTATCGGTTTAGTGCGAATTATCGGTTTACTTTGTACACCCCTAGTGTTGTACGTAGATTTCTCTCCTAAATCATGGTTAGTTATATATTCCACCTCATTAAATAGCTTAACCATAGAAAGTTTATGTGGTTTAGTGTAAAATAAGCTTTTGAAAAGTACTCCCTCTATCTTAAATATTTGTCGTGTTTCTCTCTTACACGTCTCTTAAGAAAATATTAATTACGAGGATCTTTCACTATTTTACCTTTATTTATGTTTCAAGATGTAATCTCTTCATTTAATATTTACTATATTTATATGTCATCTCCCCATAATTGAAATGTTTGTAGTCTTCCAAAACATTTACTTCTAAGAGCAAAATGATAAAAGAATAATGAATTTTGTCTCAAACTTCAATGATAAATAATTTAAGATAACTATTTTACAAAAACTCGACAGATAATTTGAGCCGGAGGGAGTACTGTTTGTAGTCAATTTGCGAATTCCAAGATCCAGATAACTTTGCACTCATTCTGTTTATTTTATTTGAGAAAGTTATCCATTGAGGCAAGTTGTCCATTATTTTATTGAGAATGAGAATATTGTGGCTGGTCCCTGGTCACTAGTTTTTTGTGAAGTCTCCAACATCACACACACAAGAGAGTGAGAAACAGAGAGAAAAAGAAAGGAAAAAAAAAAAAAAAGAGAGAGAGATATGGCTTATACTGCTATTACTTCTCTTATGAGAACCATAGATCAATCAATGCAACTTACTGGCTATAATTTGCAATCATTTGATGAAAAGCTTGAATCTTTGAGAGCTATCATGGAGAAAAATTGTCAAATAACAGGCCATTTAGAGGCATTAACATGCTTGGAAGCTGAAATCATAGAGCTAGCATGTAGCACAGAAGATTTGGTTGACTCAGAATCAAGAAAAAGTTTCTTAGAGAAAAACGAAATCACTCGAAAAATAGATTTTTGGGAACTTCGTTTCAAGTTGAAACAGGCATTAGGGCACATTGATTCCGCGATAAACAAGTGGATGGCAGTGAGGCAGGACAGCGAAGTTTTGAGACCAAAAAAATTGATTCTATCAGAGCCTGATGAGAATATGATGGTTGGTCATGAAAATGAGTTCGAGATGATGCAGGATCAACTTGCTAGAGGAGCAAGTGAACTAGATGTTGTGTCAATTGTAGGGATGGGAGGTATCGGTAAGACAACTTTGGCTAACAAAATTTACAATGATCCATTCATCATGTCTCGTTTTGATATTCGTGCAAAAGCTATTATTTCACAAGAGTATTGTGCGAGAAATGTACTCTTATGCCTTCTTTCTTGTATAAGTGGGAAGATCGATGAATTTCATGAGCAGCAAGATGATGGGGAGCTAGCAGACCGACTGCAAAAGCTTCTAAAAGGCAGGAGGTACTTGGTAGTCATTGATGACATATGGACTAAAGGAGCTTGGGATGATATAAAACTATGTTTCCCAGACTGTAACTATGGGAGCCGGATACTCCTGACTACTCGGGATATGGAGCTGGCTGAATATGCTAGCTCAGGTAAGCCTCCTTATCGAATGCGCCTCATGAATAATGATGAAAGTTGTAGTTTATTGTGTGAAAAGGTCTTTGCGAAAGGCTTTTGCCCCCCTGAATTTGAACAACTTGGGAAACAAATTGCATTAAAATGCAGAGGATTGCCTCTAGCAATTGTTGTGATCGCTGGACTTCTTTCCAAAATTGGCAAAACATTGAATGAGTGGAAAAGTGTTGCCGAAAATGTAAGTTCAATGGTAAGCACAGATCTTGATGCTCATTGCTTGAGAGTGCTAGCTTTGAGTTACCATAATTTGCCACATCACTTAAAAGCATGTTTTCTATATTTTGCAATCTTCCCGGAGGATGAATTCATTTTTGTCGATAAACTTATGGAATTATGGGTTGTAGAAGGATTTCTGAAGGTAGAAGCAACGGAAAGCATTACAGAAGTGGCGGAGAAATGTCTAAAAGATCTTATAGACAGAAGTTTAGTTTTCGTACACTATTTGAGTTTTGATGGAAAAATCAAGAGTTGTGGAATTCATGATGTGACCCGTGAATTCTGCATGAAAGAAGCTCGAAACATGAATTTTTTGAATGATAATGGAGGGGGAAATGATCAAACCACTTCATGTGCACAATCCATGCATATTTCCTCTAAGAGTCGAGGTCGGATCAGTATTCAACACGGGAAAGAGTTAGCTAGGTGTCGTAATAATGAGGCCCGCTCTATTTTCCTTTTTTATAGATACCGAGGGTTCGAGCCAGAGTTACTACGTTTCAAGCTAGTAAGAGTACTAGATCTTGCTTTATTGAGGTGTTTTACTTTTCCTAGTTGGATACTTGATTTAATTCACTTGAGATACCTAGCTTTGACTCTTTCCCCCGGCGAGCAGAGCTATCTGGGAGACGACATTTCTTCATCACTAGACATTCCTCTATCAATAGCTAGCCTACATTATCTACAAACTTTCATACTTAAGGTTTCACATCACGAGGCCTCGCAATATCCTTTCACATTACCATCAAGTATTTTGACAATGCCGCAATTGAGTCACCTTTGTCTGGACTGGAATTACTTGCGTTATCATGAGCCTGCAGAGAAAAGTTTGCTTCTGAAAAATTTGCAAAGTCTATCCGGTTGGAATCCGTTATTCTGTACTTGGTCTGTCTTTCGACTACTTCCCAATTTAAAGAAGTTGCAAATATGTGGCATCGAAGAAGACTTTCGTAGTAGCAAGGACATCCTCTATTTTCGCTACTTAGATCAGCTTGAGGAATTGGAATTTCATATTGCTGCTCCACAAGATCTTCCTCCTGGAAATCATTTTCCATCTTTGCACCTTCCTTCTCCGGGTGCTTTTCCACAAAACCTCAAGAATTTAGCTTTTAGCGGGACTTCTTTGTTGTGGAGGGATTTGAGCGTTGTTGGTAAGTTGCCCAAACTCGAGGCCCTCAAACTAGCATATGATGCTTGCGTAGGCCTGGAGTGGACAGTGGCTGAGGAAGGGTTTCCTAGCTTGAAGTTCTTACTACTCAAACGTTTGGGCATACGGTACTGGAGAGCCAGTGGTATTCACTTTCCCCGCCTTGAACGACTGTTCATCAAGGCTTGCTGGTATTTGGATTCGATACCTCAAGATTTTGCAGAAATAATTACACTTGAGCTAATTGATATAAGCGGTTGTGCACAATCTGTTGGGAATTCTGCCAAGCAGATTCAACAGGATATTGAAGATAACTATGCGAGTTCTATTGAGGTCTGTATCAGTTAGGCCTTTATGGCATTTCTTTTTATTCAGGTCGGAAAAGGAAACAACTAGTAATTGAGGTGTTTTTTAATAAATAGTTGGTGATAGTTCAAGTAAGAAACTCGCACACCTAATAGTTCAGGTATGAAACTCACGAAAAAATGATAATTCAGGTGTGCTTTTGACCATTACCCTTACTTTCATGAATTGTTAGTTGTTACTATGTATTCGTGTGTCCAAATTATGAGATAAGTAACATGCGACTATCCTGTAAGGCATGAACTTTGCTCCTCAATTGACCTGTGTATATTTCTGCAAAATGAAAATTTTGAACTCACTCGTACACATGGGGAAAACATTGTCTCTGATTTGTAAAATAAGCAAATGAAGTAGAAACCAGAACTTTGCATGATACTATAATAAAACGCAAGAAGACTATTAATTATTCTTCAAGGAATTTAGTTTTACATGAACTTCAGTTCAGAATGTAAAATGCAATATACCTTAGGAGTTCACTATAGAAAAAGATACACCTGAGCATCTGGGGCTCATTTAATTTTAAAAACAACCTTATACTCTTCATCTGGGGGCTCATTCAACGCATATCCACTCCTGCTCCCCTGTATGTGTTTCATGATCATGTTTCGAGGCATCAATATTGAAGTAAGTTTCCTCAAGAAGTTGTCCCAGCATTTCCTCCAGAGAGATAATTAAAGACCTGCCTAACATTCCCTCTTGACGGGCGAGCATTCACAGCAAATTGGCAAATAAATACCAATCGTCGTCTCAACTCCAACTTAGTGATTTGTGTCTCACTAAAAAACTTCCCTTCATCAAAGTGCCCTAAGGAAAGCACTCGAAAATTAGAATATTTGCTTAAAACCTCCATTAGAGCTACATGTTTTATTGAGACAAAACCAGAAAAGATAAGGAACATCTTGTAATTTCGTGGCGGAGAGCAATAAACAATTGGTACATTAAGTTTTGTGCTTAGAGGTAACACTTGCTAAATTTTGTTTTAGTTACACAGTCGAATAACAATTCCAAATTAAAATAAGATACCCAGGCGTACCTTTGTCATCAAATAATGACATCAAGATTGCTAAACAAACACAAATGCTAATGTCCTCCCCTAAAAAACACGAACAAATAACTTTGTCAGCAAAAGTTGTCTTTAGAGACTACAGTAATGATCAGTTGGCATATCTAAAAGACATCAAGAAAAGACAAGTTGCCAGAAAATATGCAAAACAAAACAGGTCTCATTAAAAGTATAATCAACTAACTTTGCTACTCTAACGTCTTTGGTCAATCAATTTGGCAAACATGGTGAAAATGGAGACAGAAGTAGATCTAGAACAGCTCCTGCTAGACTTGCCACTCGTCTCATCTTCAAAAGCCTCCCCCTACCCCATGAAATCCCCCCCAAGAAATGGTATGAGCAAGTTATATTCAGTTTTTACCTTCAGTTAGTATAAGACAAGTGACACGTGGAAAACAAACTCGACAACATAGTAAAGCCATACTTACCACTACTGCAGCAAACTAGGAGTCTCTTCCCTTTTCTCAAGTTGGTCTTTGCAAAATTCACCGCTGAAGGAAGATTTCTCAACAATGAAGACCGGTCAAACTTCGAACTCTGTATTGTTCACAACCCCCAACAAGAAAAGAGAAAAAAAACAAAGATAAGTTAATGCCGCAATTAGGTAAATGGACAGTAGTAAAAACTTACTAACAATTTAAGCAACGAAGTCAATTAAGGAAGTCATACGCACCACAATAGACAGGTTTAGATGGGCTTCAGACTCCTTGGAACAAAGAGAATTGGACTCCAGATCACAACTCAATACACAATCAACATCAGATGCATCCTTAGCTGCAGGGTAAATTTTCAGTTAGAGTGACCATTGCAAAAGGTTCATGACAAGAATAAACCAATGGCGCCAATAAACAATTAGCAAATCAATACAAATAAAGAGAAAGGAAGGACATGGCTTTTTTATCATTTTACATGAATATGCAAAGAACATGTACCCTACTGATGCAATCTGTCTGACAAAACATAATTTTGAACTCTATAGAACAAAAAGGAAATTTATGCTCTGGCATTGTTTTACTCATGAATGAATATCCGGCAAATCTGGCAATTCTGCAGCATAAAGCAAACTAATTTACAATCTCTAAGGAACTAGCCAATGCCAAAAGTCTGCATACTAATTTTGTCAGTTCTTACATGAAAATATCTCGGCCGAATGGAATATAAGATTATCTAAAGATGAAGTAAGCATCATCACAACCATATGATCAACCATGGCCAGCCCAACAAACAAATCTACACAGTCGAAAGGAGGGAAGAAGGAGACAAAGTCGTCATGGTGCTTAGACCTCAGAAATTAAGATATTAATTCATAATGCATGCTACTTCAAACAGGGCAGCATAGTATTGAGAAATGGATAATCACAATGGATAATCACATCCCACTTAAGAGGTCTATCACTAGCAAAGAATTCAGATCCCGAAGCATAAGCCACATTTTGGACAACCAAGTGGTTGACCAACCTCCACTTTTAATTAGAAATTCTTTAAAGTAAAGTTGGTAGGAATTTTACCTGCGTCAACAAATTATAAAGATTCATATCACTAAAAGAATTCCAGTTCATAACATGACACAGCAGAAACTCATACCACATGCAGAAACATAGTAAAGGGGTCGCCTACTCACAAACTATAAAACTGCAAGCTATAGTGCTATACACATCAATTACCATGCAGAAGTAACATAAATTCAATACTTCGCAACAACATAACAGATGAAGCATACCAAGCTGCGTTGTGCCAACCGCGAGATTTGTTTCCCCAAGCCAAGATATGGAATTATTATCATAAAACTTCTCATCTCCGTTCAAGCATAGAGGCTCCAGGTCTAGTTGTTCTTGAGCAGGAAAATGGCCACTACCCTCAGAAGATTTTGAAGGCTTAATAGATATTTGAGGAGCATTTTCTCCCCTTTGTGCACGGTATACCCTATCCTTTTCAACAATATCAGCTACCTTCTTGTTACACATATCAGGACCAGAACTTATGAGATCATAAGCATGTTTCCAGAAAAGATTTGGCGACAAGCCCCTTGCCCAACTTTCCTCATCATCTCCAGCTCCAGCTATGTAGCTCCAACTAAATTCAGAGGTTGTTCTTTGCTGAAAATTGCTACTTGGGGAGGATGTAGAAACAAGCATTATTGGAGTGAAGTCCCACGAATCACAATCGGGTACTTCATTTAACCAGATCACAGTCTTTTGTGAAATCCATAGTGGGCGTAGCGGTTTTTTAAGGGACAAAGCAATGGAGGCAATATCAGCTCCACTGACCTCCAGATCCTTGGTCCATCCATCTAAACGCTCCTCAATAAGTGCTCTTTCGGTATTTGAAACCCATAAAGGGAGATGCAAGGAACAATCCCAGCTACTTGAGCCCTCATTAATACTGCTACCACATTCAGCAGAATCATTTGACTCCTGTTCAAACGAATTCGCAGAAGATATATGTACGCAGATGAGCACATAGGCATTTATGTGTGTGTACAAATGTGCATATGCAGGGGCATAATTACAACTTATCTTTTTTCTTTTGATGAGGTTTTACAACGTATCCTAAATATCAAGTCTACATTGCACATCAAGCATAAAGTTCCAGGTGCAATGCAGTCAATGATAAGATAGACAAGCACAAAGCCCCATAGGTCACAAGCCTTGGACTTCTTTTCACAAAAATGAAGATGTTTCTTTCATCATATATTATTCCCCCTTCATTAGGTACATGGCCTCTAATCCTAAGTCGTATGCTTTGAGAGAACAGCACCAGTTGTTGACGGAAGAAGCAAACTATTGCTGTGGTCCTCTTCCTCCAATTTACAGTTAACGTTTTCGGGGTAACTTAAGAGAACTTCCCATAGAATAACAGTTTCTCCCAGTTTCCTGCCATCCTCACCCTCCCAAAACACAAGGTTCATGAGGCGAACAATGAGAACCATAATATGTTCTATTATAGTGACAAGTCCTAGTAATTAACTACTCTCTTCATCCCAATTGTTGTGGCAGTGTTTGTTTGAGCATGGAACTTAAGTAAGAAAGAATTTCAAACTTGTGCTCTAAAATAAACCATAGACTCTTACCTGAAAAACAAGCCATAGACATTTGTGTGGCTATAAATCATCTCATTAAGGTAACATGGGAAGTTTAAAGTTAAATTGTTTCTAAATATACAAAGATGTCATTCTTAACGGGACAAACTAAAAGAGGAAGTATATTTTATACAAGTAAAAGAAAAATCCTAGAAATTACCTACAGTATTATTTTCTTCTTTTTCAAAGTAAATTCTCCATCTGTCTTACAGAATAGACAATACATGTCTCCATATATCTATTGTGTCAACTAATAAGCACGCCAACATTACATCACAATTAACTAATACTCCCTCCCTCCCATTCTATGTGAAGTTGTTTAACTAGGCAATCGACACATCTATCCAGATTATAAATACATATGACACACAAAAATGCCTGATTATCATGACATCATTCACAAGTGATGGACACCACCAATATATCTTTACAATCTAGAGAAAGAATTTTTTTTTAAAAAGAAGATGATTTTTTGCAACTAGCGCAATCCACAAAAGACAAGCATTTCAATACAGAAGAAGATATTAAACTATTTCCTAGAGAATAGGCATACACTAAAAGAATAAGTTGTTACTTACATTCTTTTCCGCAGTGCCAGCCAAACCAAATCTCGTTCTGTAATTCCAAATGGCACGATTCAGTACACAGGTCCAAATAGGTATTGTCTTTGACATACTATCTGGAAACCTCTTCCCTTTCCTTGTTGAATCAACAATCATACACCCTCCCTTCTGTCCTAACCATCAATTAGCAATTAGCTCCAACTATATCATGTATATAAAGACCAAAGACACCCCACCTCCAACCAGCAACGTAATGCTACTTTAGTTGTTAAATTCAAATACAATATTCATAATGTGCTACTAGTCAAGTCTAGATTATTTTATTCAGATTTTTAATTGAAATTACAATCAAGTTACATTAAAAGAGAAGATATAAATGAAACAATGCTATTTTTCGTTGAATGTTTATATTTTTTCATCAGCTATATTAGTTATACTTATTTCTTGATTAGAAACATTAAAAACCAATCTTAAATTCTTAACCCTCAACTTCTTCATTGTAACAGATGATAACTTTAGCTCAATAGCTGATTTGTAGACATTCCAATGGTTGTTGGATCTATATGAAATATGGATGGTGACATGATGTAGCTAATCAAGACAAGGACAAAAACCGTTTTCAAGCAAAGAATTGACTCAACGGGTTTTTTCACATTTGCCAATGATTAAGCACCTGGTGAAAGCATCTCCTAGGAAACCAAGTCATAGTAGCCCCCAGGGCCTAGTTCAAGTGGCAAAGGTTGAGGGTCTTGTATAAAATGGAATGGAATGAGTACCACTTTACAGGGCGGCCGAAATTCTTTAATTAATCAGAAGAGTCTTAAACACTATATATTCATACATATATACAGGGGCGGAGGGAGGAAGGGCCAAGGGGGTTCATCCCTTTGGCGGAAAATTATACTGTTATACATGGTTAAAATTATTTTTTATGAATATATAGTAGACGTTGAACCCCTTTGGCTTCTTCTTGTGTTTACTTTTTCATATTTTGAACTCCTTAGTGAAAATCTTGGCTCCGCAACTGCATATATAGCTCAATTTCCCAAGAGAATCAAACAAATGAATGACTTTTAGGGAAAATTATGCTCTATGTCTACTGGCAAAGAACATTTACCCGGTTTAGCCCAGTTTTCCTTAATTACCCGGTTTAACCAGTTTTTCCTTAAACACGGTTGACACATTGTTTACTGTAAGTGTATATTGCTCGTATCATGCTGTATACTGTGTGTATAAGCACTGTTGCAGAAAAAAAAAAGGTAAACTGAAAATATGGCTATATAGGTGTAATAAATTAAGTTGGGTTGTACTCCCTCGGTTCACTTTTACTTATTCACTTTGGACTTTTCATGTTATTTAAAAAATAATAAATGAAGTGTATAATTTACCAATGTGCCCATATTAATTAGTGCATATTTTTATTGGATTTGAAAAACGATTTGAAGTGAGTAGGACTTTTTGTACATAAGGTTATCACTTACCAGCAAGAAGGGCAACATGGAGATTAAGTCGAGAAGTATTAAAAGACCAATTATTAGTATGTCCATCAGTTGACTTGAAATAACATGTTGACTTGAATTTTTGTGAGTACCAAAGTCCACAACGGAGATTTGCTAGTAAAGGAAGTTCAGGCCATAACTGAGAAATCTCGCCAACGAATATTGAATCTTCGTAGATTGATCGTATGGCGTTGTAGAGTGTATTTTCCCTTCGTTTTATAGTTCTTGATGCTTTGTATATGTTCAAATTTGATGGATTCTCCATTGAAACACACGGTTGGAGCTTTGGAAAAAAAATGGATCTAAAAAGACTACTGTTAATGCATTTTATACTGCAACTTTTGTGCTTATATTTGAATGGGCTCATATTTGGAGAACTTTGGGTGTCAAACTTTTGGTTGATTTACACAAATGTCCCTTTGTTAGGCCATCATTTAGATTTTGGCTCAATTTTTGAAGGTGTGCAAATATAACCCTTGAAAAACTAACCTTCCAGATAATATTAAACTCGGGTCTAATGTTTGCTCATATGTTTCTCAATCTTACGGACAAAATATTAGACTTTCATCTAGTGCTTGAATAACTTAAAAATTTTAGCTCATGGTCTAATCTTTTCTCATAAGATTTTCAGTTTATACAATATTATACGCGACATTTTCAAAAATATACAGTCCAGCATAAAATATTACGTCATGTAAACGTATTTTCAATTTATACGATACTATAAATGGGGAAAGCATTATACATACTATAAATGGGGAAAGCATTGTACATAATGTATCAACCTTGTATAAAATAGTACAATAGTGTATAAAAGATGCTTATACGTAAATATGGACTAAACAGCTAAATATTATCTACTGGTAGACATAGAGCATAATTTTCCCTCATGAATCACTATTTGTTATACATATGTTATTTAAAGCTAATTAATAGAGAAGTTACTTACCAGCAAGAAGTGCAACATGGAGATTAAGGCTAGAAGTATTGAAAGACCAGTTATTAGTATGTCCATCAGTTGACTTGCTAGTAACGGCACTACACCAAAAGAGGTTTCTAATGGCAATATATTTTCCTTTGTCGACAATAGTTATTGCCACAAAAATATTTACCAGTAATTGGTTAACACCATTAGATCCAATGTCGCTAAAGCTTTTAGCGGCATTTATTGTTAGGGCCAAAGCTTGTATTACGGTAATAATCGATCATAATTAGAATATATATATTCTAGAATATGATTCTAGAATATAATTAAGTTATTGCCGCAAAAAGCATATTTTGTTGTAGTGCGGAAGCTCTAGCCATAACTGAGAAATCTCACCAACGAATATTGAATCTTCTTAGATTGAACGTAAGGCGTTGTAGGGTGTATTTTCCCTTTGTTTTATGGTTCTTGAAGCTTTGGTGTCTTATCAAGAGTAGTACAAGTTTGGGCTTTTATTAGAGTTGTTTTGCATTTAGGGTCACTTGGGTGTCCAAAGTATAAACTAAGAAGTAGTGAATAAATAACCACTTTTAACACCTGTTATTGAATATTTAGCGACTATTTTATAAACTATTAATATTTATTTATTTTTTGACACGGAAAAAAATTTTGGACAAAGATACCCCAACTAAAACACGGAACAACTCCAGAAAATGTTGTTGAAATTTCCAAGGATTGACAAGAGGAACTCAAGGATTGGTGTTTCAAATCCTATGAATCGTTATTTGGTTTTAAACTTACTAAGGAACGATTCATGGAGTTAAAACATTTATAAGTTCTTCCGTGTTTTAAGTAGGGGTATGTTTGTCCAAATTTTATTTCCACGTTAAAGTGTGGTTATTTTCCTATTACTTTTTAAACAATTTGTAAAAACTCGTGGCAGACTTGAAAACTGACCATTTCACCTAATTTTACTCCAAACTATTTTCGTCGGGTAATTTTAATGGATACTTTCGGGCCGATATTTTAAATTTCATCCCTATTTTTAGATAATTGTGCGGAAATTACCTTTTGGAGTTTTTTAAAAGATAATTTGGATTAAATACCATAAAGATGAGCGACAGAGATGGTAAAAAGACGACGGTAGGAGGGACTGTGGCATATAAATCATGAAAGACTTGTACGGTTTATGCTATATTTAACACAGATGTCTACTTAGGATTACTCACAAATGATATTGGATCTCCATGATTTCAAAATTACAAACAAAGAAGAGGAAAATAGTATATCTTAGAAATATGGTATGCAGGTCATGACAGACCGGTACTTCATTAAGTCATTCCTAGCTCTTAAATGGAAAAGGTTGAGCCTGGAGAACATGGCTTTTTAAAATTGTATTTCAAACGGTGGCTAAACACTAATTAGCGGCCCAAAATTGATTAACTTTTACGTCATTTTTGTACAGAAGTCGTGCTATCTTTCCTCACAGCCAGGGGCGGATTGATAAGGGTTCAGTTTGAAAGAAAAATTAACAGAAAATAAAACAAAGAACGGCTTTGAGGCGTGAAGATTCGATCGTCCTTAAAGAGTTATCACTCGTATTCAGATTTTGGAGAAACACAAACGATTCTCTTCGTCAGATACAACAAAGCCAAAATATACTTGATCTATACTACTTCGTTGGGAATTCTTGTTTATATAGGCAACCATCAGACCTTTTGATAAAAGGCACCTTATCAAATCAGACCCTTTCAGAAACACACCTTATTTCGTGAACAGACACATCTGTTTATTCAAATTTTAATTTAAAATTAAAATTCAAATAAAGTAATTTTCTGTCAAAGAAATAAAAATAAAAATACTTAATTTAGGATCCGACCCGACTCGCGGCCAAGCCCAAGTCCAGGTCTTTAATATATAATATATAATATAATTACTTAAACACTTTAGGAGTGTGTACTTATCAAAGCACATAAAGTGACAAGGACTTTTAAGGCTCACATATAACTCTTCCACCACCAATGTGGGAGAGTACTTATATTCCTAATTAGATATAGCAAACTATCTTTACACAGTTGAATCCCAATTATTTTGCAGGTGACCTCAGTGGTCCAATCGTAACTTGTAAATACGCTTGTTGAAATATTCGTTTGCAAATAATGTCTCAACTTGAAAGTTGATCAGAAAAAGATGTTATATATAAAGCGCAAAGATACTTTTAAAGGTGTGAGCCTTTTAAGGAAAAAGTGCATAATATCGCAACACATTAATAGCATCTGGTTTAGCCCAACAATGTAATGATTCAATTACAACAACAACATACCTATGTAATCCCACAAATAGGAAATGGGGAGGGTGATGTGTAGGCAGACCTTACCCTTACCTTGTGAAGGTAGAGACTCTGTTTCCGATACACCCTCAGCTAATGAAATGATTCAAATTGTGTTGTGAACATATTTTTCAAGTAACTTAAAAACAGTCATTTTCATTCCTTCATGTCTTACAACAACTTTTTTTCTTTCCACAAGTTTTAATTATTTTCTATTTTTGACAGCATTGAGTGCACCAGAGGAGACAGAAGAAGCAGGATTAAGGGCCTTCCTTATTTTGAAGACATTCCAAGCAGTTCCTGCACAGTGCCCTACTGTTGCTAGTGCATCTTCTGTTGCCTCCCCTGCATTCTCTCCATACCTGTTTCTCATTCAAAAGAAATTTAAAAAAATAATAATAATAATAATAATTAGCTACCATAAATAATCATCACTTTCAATTCATATAAATTGATATGATCTTAAGGTAAAGCCCATATTTCTCATTTCTGAAAATAAACCATATTTAAACATGATTATAAACATTAATCCCACTGTGCCATGTTCACTCTATTAAAACAGCTTTTTAATCACTGCTTAGTATATTAGTTGCACTAGTATAATAAGTTCATCCAAAACTCATTTTAAACATGGTGTTTAATCAAAACTAGCAGCGAGAATGTTGAAATAGCTAAATATGGAAAAATTTCAATATTATACAGTTTTTGAAAAAAATTATGCCACGTAGCCCAATTTACAATATTATACTACATTATACCTGTGGGGAAAAGCATTATACATAATGTATCAACCTTGTATAAAGTGTGTTTATACACAACTATGGGGAAAATTGGGTGTTTATACACAAAGTATAATCTACGTGGCATAAATATTTTTAAAAATAGACTTAGAGCGTAATTTTCCCTAAATAATTTCCTTCTGATATATTTAGGTCGGGATAGACTGGGCTAAGTCCAAATAAGTACAACAGTGGTGGTATAATTGGTGAAGCCCATGAAGCATTTGTTGGACTTGGAGAACACCGGCCCGTTATCCTTCCACTGCTTGGAGTGGGAGTTGGTCGTTGCTCTATGAAACCAGCCTCAAGTAGTCCGCCCCACCTTCTACTATATTTGTGAGTCGGGGATATGCCGGGCCAAGCAAAAGTTCAAAAAATTGGTGGTTTTATTGGAGGAGCCCATGAGGCATTTGTTGGACTTGGAGAACACCGGCCAATTATCCTGCCACTGCACAGAGCACAGCTGATAGTTGCTCTGTGAAACCAGCCTCAGGCAGTCCGCCCCACCTTCTGCTAGATTCACGTGTCGGGGATAGGCCAACCAAATAAGCAAAAAAGTGGTGGTTTAATTGGAGAAGCCCATGAGGCATTTGTTGGACTTGGAGAACACCGGCCAATTATCCTGCCACTACACGGAGCGACAGCTGATTGTTGCTCTGTGAAACCAGCCTCAGGCAGTCCGCCCCACCTTCTGCTAGATTCACGTGTCAGGGATAGGCCAACCAAATAAGCAAAAAAATGGTGGTTTAATTGGAGAAGCCCATGAGGCATTTGTTGGACTTGGAGAACACCGGCCAATTATCCTACCACTGCACAGAGCGACAGCTGATCGTTGCACAGAGCGACAGCTGATCGTTGCTCTGTGAAACCAGCCTCAGGCAGTCCGCCCCACCTTCTGCTAGATTCAAGTGTCGGGGATAGGCCAACCAAATAAGCAAAAAAGTGGTGGTTTAATTGGAGAAGCCCATGAGGCATTTGTTGGACTTGGAGAACACCGGCCAATTATCCTGCCACTACACGGAGCGATAGCTGATCGTTGCTCTGTGAAACCAGCCTCAGGCAGTCCGCCCCACCTTCTGCTAGATTCACGTGTCAGGGATAGGCCAACCAAATAAGCAAAAAAGTGGTGGTTTAATTGGAGAAGCCCATGAGGCATTTGTTGGACTTGGAGAACACCGGCCAATTATCCTACCACTGCACGGAGCGACAGCTGATCGTTGCTCTGTGAAACCAGCCTCAGGCAGTCCGCCCCACCTTCTGCTAGATTCAAGTGTCGGGGATAGGCAACCAAATAAGCAAAAAAGTGGTGGTTTAATTGGAGAAGCCCATGAGGCATTTGTTGGACTCGGGGAGAACACCGCCAATTATCCTACCACCGCACAGAGCGACAGCTGATCGTTGCACAGAGCGACAGCTGATCGTTGCTCTGTGAAACCAGCCTCAGGCAGTCCGCCCCACCTTCTGCTAGATTCAAGTGTCGGGGATAGGCCAACCAAATAAGCAAAAAAGTGGTGGTTTAATTGGAGAAGCCCATGAGGCATTTATGGACTTGGAGAACACCGGCCTGTTATCCTTCCACTGCACAGAGCGGAAGCTAATCGTTGCTCTGTGAAACCAGCCTCACGCAGTCCGCCCAACTTTAGGGATCAAGAAGCACATGCCTTCGCTTGGGCTACGTGACCCAACTCTACGCTTGGACAGGGCAGGCCAGAAACTAAGCCCTCCAAGCCCTACCTTATGGGACAGCCCAACATTCCACCACATTAATGCCCCCATTTGAGTTACAAGCCCACATTACTGAGCTCGGCGTTAAGTCCTCTCTCACATTCCTTCAAAATGAGATAAAAGTTCATTTCCTATTGCGATGTGGGACTAGTTTTTCATTTCAGTCTCACAAGTCACATGGGGATGTTATTATTATTATTAATATTTTGGTACTTCTGTGTCTTATAACTAGTTTGTTATAAACTCTCTCAAATAACCAGAGAATGCTAAAGGCGTCCTTGTGAATAATGCAGATAATACTATATCACAATAGTAGTATTCCCTCCCTTCCAATTTATGTGATGTTATTTAATTGGATAGGGAGTTTTTAAAAAAAATTGTTATCTAAAATCAGGTAAACATGAATTATTATAAATCATTTCATTACGAATAAAATGAACAGCTTACAATTAAATTGTTATTCTACTGAATGGTGAAGAGTTTACAGTTTACCTGATGTAATAGTCTAGTGAAGAACTTAAAAAATTAGCTCATCCATTTCTTGCTCGTTAGCACTGTTTTTTTAAAAAAAAAAAGAAAGAAAGAAAGAAAGTACCTGTTAGTGACCATCCTAGTCACAGCACCAGAAGTTGCGGTCAATGTTTGTTTTTCAGCAGCTTCAGCAGCATCTAAAATCTTGTCTGCAGTTTCAACAACAAATTAATCATAAACATCATTGAATAGGAAAAACAGGAAAAAAGGAAAACAAAGAGAGAATAAGGAGCTGTCTGGACATAGATTTTTTTATCATTAAACTGATTTTATTGGTTAGTTTTTGAAATGAGTTATAAAGAGAATTTTTTGTTTCCATTCACACAACTTCAATCTTTTCTGAAGTGAAATGCGAGTGTAGTGCGTATTTACTCCCCCTAATAAAAACATTACTTAATGTCTCGGCGATGGTGCATTCCAATCTTGTATATCATCTTCTCAAATGTTGAGGTTGACAATGCTTTAGTGAACATATCCGCCAAATTATCACTTGAACGAACTTGTTGAACATCTATTTCACCTTTCTTTTGAAGATCATGAGTGAAGAAGAATCTAACTTTAGAAAACTTTTTTTTCTTTCAAATTTCAATCAATCCTAGTCAAACACCTACTAAGGATCCGTTTGGACATGAAAGTTTTTTTCTTTTTCTCAAAAGAGTATTTTCAAATTATTATTTGGTTGTAAGTTGGAATGATTTCTTGGTTAGTTTCTTAAGATGAGTTTTTCACGTGAAATTTTCTTTTTCACTCACAAAACTTCAACTTTTTTCTAAGTGAAATACATGATCAAACACAACTTCAAATTTCAAATACTATTTTCTAATTTCAACTTTAATTTATTTTTCTTTTTATAATTTCAACCAAATCTATGTCCGAACGCGTAGTGAGATTATAGGCTACTTACTGACAGCATCAAGTGAAGCCAAGAGAACTTCTCCAGGGACCATGGTCAAGAATTTCATGCCAGCTTGGGACCTAACCATTGGCCCCATAACTGATCCAGTTGCAACTCCAACACCATTAAGCATAGATTTGCTCATTTTTTCTGTCATTTTTGACAGCTTCCTCACACTACAAACATATTCAATGACAATTTAAAGTTCAAGCTTTATTGACTTTTTGACACAAGATTGTCAAGAACAGAGAAAGCACGATGGAAATTGAAGAATGACTATCTCAATTACTTGATTCAAATACATCAGAATACATTGATATTTATTTACAAGAGAAATAAGAGATGAAAGGATGTAAAATATCCTACACTAAATGTAAATCCTACAAAATATTCTTCATAATATTCTACAAAAACACCTTTTCTTTTAATTTTCTGGAGAAATGGTATCCAAATTTATTCTTTTACTGTATGAAATATATTAGTTGATGTTTAGCTATGGTTCGGTTTAGATTTGAAAAAAATAGTATTTGAATTTGAAGTTGAAAAAGTATCTGGGAGTGGATGTTGTTTTTGAACATGAAAACAAAGTTGAAGTTTGTGAGTGAAAACTTGAAAAAACTGTTTTTGAAACTTCAGATTCTATATTCCAAGTTTGAATTGAAATAATGGACAACTTGATAAACAAACCATTAATGAAATAATCTTCAAATATTAGTTCAAAATCCATGGTGAAACAAGTTTATCTTCCGTTATACTTTGGGATCATTTATATCATTGTTGTTACCAAATGTTTTCGTATTTGTCTTTGATTTTTACTAGACCTCTAGTTTAGACCAGATGGATTTCATGTGCCAAAATACTTTTGAAAAAAATGGAGCATCTAAACTTATCCATTCAGTTTTGGCTGTTGTTTAAAATGAAGCTCTATTGTACTTTAGAGTGGAGTTCCAATAGGACCAAGGACAAATAAGAGACCATCTGTTAACAGTAAGAAAATGAATGATCTCAAAATACGGATAGTAAAACTAAGATATTTCGTTATAATATATATGTAATTTTTAACTTTTACCTTGACTTTTTGACATAACGAGAAAACCAATGAGACAAAAGAATCATTATTGGTAGACAGCTAGACATAACTCTAGTTTTTTTTTCTTTACCTTTTTGACTAAATGAGAAAGATAATGAGAAAGGAATTGAGTACCGTTTTAGGCTTTCATTGACTGCATTTTTATTTGTGGCATTGCCTTTGCTTTTGGTAGCAGTAGAACCAGATTTCTCTGCAGCTGGAATTAAGATGTTTTCTCCTCCTTTCTGCACCTGCATTTCCCTTACTAATTTTTAGCTTCTGATTCTTTTTTTAATTCAAATGTAAATGATTTCCAAGTTAACATTTAATATTATAATGAAAAATGGAATTCAGACCTAACTCAACCTCAAAAGTTAAGTATAAGATGAAAAATGTCTAAAGGTTAATAAGAAAACAACAGTAGTGTATTCCTTCAACCGATGTGCTACATTGTAACAGGCCTTCAGTTTTTGTCACAAAAAGTGAACAATTAGTGACGAATTCTATATCATAGCTAAGAATTTCGTAGCTAAATAACATATTTGTTGTAGTGCAGGTGCTTGGGCATGAACATATTTAGACTGTGGTCAATATATTAAAATCAGACCTAACAAGAAAACAAAGTTTTAAGGCTAACTCAACTCCGATAGTTAACTCATGAGATGAGAACGATAGAATTAGCAAAAAATGGTCCTTAAAAGTTTTGGGTTCCCAGTTTCCCACTACTCTATAGAATTTTGGTAATAATTATCCATGTTACAGATTGTCCATAACTTCTCTAGGAAACTATTGCCTATTTCAGCAACTTTTGGAACCGCTCTTGATGGAGAATAACTTTACATTTTTGCTGCTCGGCCAAATATATTTATAACTGATAGCAATATACGTAAGTTACACAAAAATTATATATATATATTATACATCTGCCAACTATTTGGCGAGCTGCCATTTAACTTAATTTCACTATGAAATATTTGGTTGAAAATGTCCCTAGGCACAATACTTCTCCTTCTGAACTCCATATTATCTTAGCGTGAGGTTGAGTGCTTAGAAGATCCTTGGGATAGAAAAACGACACCAAAAACGACATCTAAACGATGATCGACAATAAGTTGATTTTGTTTCCAATGCAATTTTTCTCGACATATGTGTCACATGCTTTAAATTGTGTAGAATTTCTAACAGAGAATTATGCAAGACCGTATAAAGAGACAACAACTAATTTCCTCGATCACGGACACATTTCAACAATCAAAAGACTGCATGAAATTCAAAAAATCCTTTTTACCACACTTTCACATCATAACAAGAAGGTAATAAAATGCAAACCTGATTAGTATAAGCATTGCTACATTTGAAGATTCCTTTAACAATTTGACCAGTACCTCCAGCTATTGCCTTAGCCAAAACATGATTATAATCTTCAATTCTTGGAGCAAACTCTTTCCAATCAATATCCTTTTTCCTACTTGATGATGATGATGAACAAGTGAACAAAGCATTTTCTTTAAGAAATGCATCTAAATATCCAAGATTTCCACTACCCTTTTCTGAAAATGTCACACCATAACTCAAAGGGTGACCATTTGTAACAGGCAACGTGAACAAATAATGTAAAGAATCAAGCTTTACTACTGGTTCATCTTTTGTTAAGGGCCATTGAAGTTCATCACCAACTTTTATGATTTTAGCAACACAAACATCTTCTTCTGATATAGAAAAAATTGTGAAGAAACCATTTGAAAGTTCTAAAGTTTCCCCTTCATCCATTAAATGAACTTTGCATCCTGGAATGTTCAAGAGAACTTCATGTTTGATGTTCTTGATTTCTGGGGTTTCTTTTTGTGATGGGGTTTTGGCTGTGGGGAAACTTTTGGATCTCTTTGTCTTAAAGAAGCTCATTTTTTTGGTGTTGTTTCTTTCTTTGCAATTGGAAGAACTTTGAGCTATAAAAAGAAAGGCTAAGGGTGAAAAATATTCTTCTAAATTTCTTAATTTACCTTTAGTTATACTTTAGGCTCATTCATACCAGGGTGGAGCCAGCGTCCCGCATGTGAACCCTTAAGTCAAAAATTTAAACTATATATACAAGGTAAAAATTATTTTTTATATATATAATAGATGCTAAAACCTTTTATTTTTTTTTGTGTGTATACTTCTTTATATTTTAAATCACCTAAGTGAAAATCCTGATCTCGCAACTAATTCATATCCTTATCATTAGCAAATTGCCACAAACTTACCTCCTTGACCTTAACGGAGCTCCAATAAAATATACCACCAGATAATTTTTTAAATCATAGCCAAAAGTAAACGGATAAATTTAGAACAACTTGAGAAGTATTTTGACACGTGAAATTTACTCGATCTATTCTGAAACTCCGTTAAAGTCAAGGCTAAATACGAGATAACTTGCTAGTAACAAGGATATGAATGACTCTAAAGTATAAAGAATAATAAAATTAAGATATTTGGCATAGTGAATGGATAAATTTGGACCTTTTTGTGGAACAGAAGGATGATGGATTTAAAGGGAATATAAAAACGTAAAGGAGATGGTTAATAGATAAAGTTTAGTACTTTAGTTGATTCCATATATTGCTCTTATTGGTACTTATTCTATTCTTCAAAGAGAAGCTGCTGTTGAGGTATCATTACTTTCGGTGACCGAAAATTCAAATCTTAATAAAAAGGAGTATGCAAACGAGAACTGTACATTTTCATTTCAAGAGTTACCTAACAGATGTAACTAAGATTTATGGAACAATCACTATTTTTTTAAAATAACCATTAGTTGTCCCCGGTATTAGCTATAATATAATTTCACGAGAACATAGTAGTCTTAGTAAGAGGGTGTAAGGGTTAATTATTTTGCCCTTTGTTGATATTACATTGTTCGAGGAACTCTAGATGTTATTCGAGTAAAGTGTAATCATGCAATAATTAAAGCGTTTTAGTGCGTTGTTGGTTCTTATCCAAGACTCATATCATTTAATGATGCCATATGAATCGCTAAAAATATGTGAAGTGCATGGCTAACTCAATAATGGAAGTGTCGTAAAGGGACCGGAGTATATTACCATAATACAAAAGATAATTCTCTCATAAAGAGATTCGATTTGGAACTCTTATATGTCCAGGATTCAATGTTGTAATAATTTCTGAAGAGCCACTGGCTTGAGTAATATGGCTTCATGTCGTGTAGGTCCAATTAATAGGGAAAAACGTTCTATCAGAAATTTCTTCATTCTTAGAGCTTGAAACCAAAATCCATAATTAAGAGTGAACTAATTTCATTTACTTTGTTAAAGGGTGGAACAACCACAATCTTCAGTTTGTTCTTTTCTCTCTTTTTCTTGATTCTTTTTTTTTTTTTTTTCTTGTTGAAAGAGACCTTAGTTGATTTGATTGGACCATGGAAAATTGAAAAGTGAAATTATTCTTTTTGGTTTGTGGGTGTAGGGGGACTGTGGAGCTATGATGCTTGAAGCTCCAAAAGTCCATATTTCTGAAAAGTTCATACCTAAATTCAGTTCATCCCAAGCATAAAAAAGAATAAGCAGGAGAATGAGATGATGACGAGCACATAAACATGTCTCATTTTTGTTGGTTCGGCTAGCCTTTTGATTCATGTGCAAATTGGGGCAGAACTACCATTTAAATCACAGGTCCGACATAATTCAGTAACAGTAGCTCGATGATCCAATGGTCCATAATAGGGTTCATTTCTTCTTGATAATATCATTTGGCGGACTTTGAATAAGAACAATGGCTGAGTCAGGAATTTTAACAAGAGAATAAAAAAATTAAGAATGTGAAGTTAGGGATTAAAATTTATGACCCATTTCAATTTTTGAACCACATGTACTGCTACATTAAATTTTTTTCTTGTGTTAGGGGAATTTTAAGATTTATATATATGCAAAAAGAAATATGTTTTTGCCCTATCTCTGATAAAAGGGATTCAATTGAATTTCATTGTCTCCACCCAGCTTCGCGCAGCCTTGATGAATAAGTAACAACATACTAATATTTCAATCAAGCACCCAGTGTATATATATAATATTATGCTACAATTTATAATATTATGACCCAAATGTTTATAGATACTAAATTTTGCATTACTAATAGTTTAAATCCCATATCTACGCGAGGAGTCGATTTACAAATGTCATTTATAACGATACAATTAAAGTGCTTGTAAATTTCATTCCTAAAATGCTACTTGAACTAACAATACAACTCAACAACATATCCAAAGTAATTTCATAAGTCGGTTTGAGGAGGTTAGAGACATAAAGTATACGCAGACCTAACCTCTACTTGAGAAGTAAAAGAGGCCGATTTGAACTAACAATATATGTCAAAAAGTCAGTTACCACAGTTAATTTTCGAGGCATTAAAATTGCATTTCTTGCTTGCATTGTACATAGTTTTGAAATTATTATCACAAAAATTACACACCTCTAAAAATTTGCAGCCAAAAAGTACACATGTTTTGATGTTGGGAAAAAAATCTGGAAAAGGCTTACTAAATTATGTAAAGTAAATATGTAGGGAAAACAATACAAAATACCCATTAAAAGTAAAATATTTATGGGGTCATATCCCCTCATAAATTTATTTCCCTTCTCCCAGTGCGATCGAAAATATTTATTCAAGTACCCCCTCACCTAAATCCTTTCCTCCATGATACCATACCATGATGGTACCATGGATGTTTTTTTCACCATGATGGTATCATGGATGTTTTTTTTTTCTTCTTTCTTTCTTTTTTTTAAAAAAAAAATGTTTTAAATAAATGAACATGATTCTCTATAATATCCTATTAGTGTCAAGTATATTACCATATGGGTTTCATAACGGGTTGATGAGTATTTTTTTAAGAAGTGAAAGAAGTCCTGCGTGACACCATCATGGTATATAAAAGATAGGGCGATACCATATTGGTATCATAGTTTTGGAGGCATCTGAATAGTTTCGGGGGCAAGAAAGCAGGGGTCATTTGGTAGCTGGTTAGAGTTGTTCAGATATTAATAATACATAGATTTAGTTATGAGGAGTTTATGTATTAATTTATGCAGGTATTAGCTATACAGGTTTTAGTTATTCATTTATTAGCTATTTCACCTTTTGTCGTGCATAAAATAATACATAGATTCCCCCATAACTTAAACATGTATTGGTTATGCAGATTTCTTAATTGCAAGCTAAACACCATACAAATTTCACACATGAATAACTTACACCTAACCAGCTACCAAACGACCCCTGGGATGACATTTTCGAATAATTATTTTGCCTGCAGTGGACATTTGTGTTCTTTTACCAAATACAATACTATGTATTCTAAGAGCCTGTTTGGATTGGCTTATTTTAGACGATTTTAAGCCAAAATAGCTTTTAAGCACTTTTGTAATATTTGAATAAGATAAAAAAAAAAATTAAGCTAAAATAATAAAAATAAGCCAAAAATCATAAGTTAGAATTCGTAACTTATAATTTTTGAATTATAAGTCAAAAGTCACCAGCCCATTCAAACGGCCTCTAGTTCCCTCAACCCGACCCATTAACCCAACGGCCCGTCCAGCCAACAACAGTTCAATCTCAGGTGAATCTAACTTCAAAAAAATTTCACCGGGAAATCAAGATTCCAAGTATCTCCGGTAACAAACATTTCTCCTCACACCATTCTTTCTCTCTCACACACACACACACTCCACTAAACTTTTTGTTGATATGGATAAAAAATATTGTAACTTTATATGCTCCAATTTAGTTTTTTAACTGATTGTTTTTGCATCATTTGTTAAATGGTAGAGATATGGATGTTACTTTGGCTACAATATTGTTGGGTATCTTGTTATCTCTGCTTATTGTCATACCAAGACTGTACAGTAAATCTGGTAAGCTATATACACAATTTTAACCTCTCTTTTAATCTTTTTGGCTTTGAATCTATCTGATTTTCAAGTTTGTAATTGTTTTTATATTATGAGTTTGATATGATTATTGTCATTTATGTTATATACTACAGATCAGCCCAAAAAGGTCACCTTGAATGCTCAAAATAAGGTACTACTTTAATTTACAGTGATATAAAACCTTTTTGGTTGTCTGATTAGGCTCATGATAAGTACTTTTGTTGTTAAATTTTAGTTCATTTCAGCTGTTAACTTAATAACTATGCTTGTCAAAATTAATAGTTTTAGTGAGTTTGATTTCTCAGATGGTCACTCAACTAATAGTTATTGTTATAAAGTCACCGTCTTTATTAAAGAATATTGAAATCAAGAAGAAAGGTGACTTTCTGAGATAATAACTACTGTATTACTTAGTTGAGTGACCATATGAGAAATCAACCCTAGTTTTAATGGTTCTTACGGTGTATTAACAAAATTTGATCTTGGGTATAACTCAACTCCTAAAGTCAATCAACTCAAGTTGTGAGGATTGCCCGAGACCGTATAAGGAAACTACAATTCATGTGTAATACGTAAGATTTTAATATTCACGGCATGCTGAGAACTGGATATCTAGAGCGTAGAGTAAGATGACATGGATGGCCCAGTTGGGTAGCTGAACACTAGGGATAGGTCTACCTTTGATACCATGTTAAGAAAATCGAAATTGGCCTAACTCAATTCCAAAAGTTAGCTCAAGCCGTAAAGATTTCCCAATATTCCCATACAATTGATTAACTCATGTTGGATGCTAACATTGTGAGAATACAAAGAAGTAAGACTGTTGTTAATGGTTTGATATCTCATATTACTCTTGCTTATTTGCAAAGTTGGAATCAACCACTGATGCATGTGTCCGGGTCGGTTGCGTATACACCACCTTGGGTTGCAGGCCTTCCCCAAAACTTGTGTCAACAGGGATGCTTTGTGCACAAGGCTGCCCTGGATGAAACGATTGTGTTTCCCTTTGTTTGTAAAAGACATGGATATATCAGTTATATAGTGTAATTAGTGTATTGCTATTTACTTTTAAAAAAAAAAAAAAATTGCATATTGGTATTTGAAGCAATTGACAAATCCGGCGACTATTCGTTGTTTTTTTTTTTTTTGGTTAAAGCTTAAATTTTCATTCAACCAAAAGTGTCAACTTTACAAATCTACCGGTGCTATTCGGACTCAGTACTGGCTCTCTCATCTATCCTTTCTATACATGCATCTACAGCAAAATAAATGTAAACCTTTAGTCAACTAAACAGCTAAGCTAATATTAAACTGGATAAGAATTGTACTGCTGCAACTGACTCTGCCAGTTTCCATGCCTTTGTCCTTCAATGTGCAATTGAATAATGATATCTCTGATTGCTCCCAGTGACTTTCTTTTGAAATCTCCTCCCATTCTTTTCGGTCCATATCTGATACACTGCTGCAACAAAACAAAAACCCAATTTGCAACCTCGTGGTCTGGTGCTGCTCATCCTCTGGTTTAACCATAGAACCTCATGGTCCCAATCACTAACTGGCCTGTTATAGCCTAGCCATGTCAATTGAGTAGACCACACATAATTTGAGTATTGACAAGTAAAGAACAAGTGCTCAAAGGTCTCCTCCAGCTGAGTATTGCAAAGTACACAGTCTGTTTGGACAGAAATACCCCATTTAGTAACTCTGTCAACTGTGGACAATCTTTTATGCAATACCATCCACATAATGAAATGATGTCTTGGAATGAGCCCTTTGTTAAGAGCCAGTTTGCTCCAAGTAGCTTTTGGATATTGAGGCATCATGGATACATAACTTTTCTTAATACTAAATCCTTGGCCCACTGAAAGAGTGCAGTACAGATTGCAAAGGAGAATCCCCAGTTAACCATTTCCTTGCATCAAAAATCTCTCTAAGGATCCAGCAAACCTGCTTTGGACTATTTGTTTTTGTTTCTTGCTATCGGATTTTTTTGCTAGATAACTGCAGAAAGCTTCATAACTGACCGATTTAATAATCTTCGTCCATTGTGCATAATCTCTTTCTCGTCTTTAAATTTTTCCTTATGTTCTGTGATTATACTAATTCCTTTTCTTTCTTTCTTTCTTTTCGGATATGTTCTTTTTGAACTGAAGGCAGTAAAATCATATAGCAAAGCCGAAGTTGCACTGCATAACAAGAGAACTGATTGCTGGATTATTATCAAAGATAAGGTCTTTTTTATTCTCTTCTTCACCGCATAAAACATTACTTAAACTTGTACAAATTAACATTTCCTTATACCATTCTTTTCCTAATATATTCTCTTCTCCGCTTTTTCCTATTTTTAGGTGTTTGATGTTACCTCGTATGTCGAAGAACACCCAGGGGGTGATGCTATCCTAGCACATGCTGGAGATGATTCAACTGAAGGTTTCTATGGGTAAGTCTTTGTCAAAATATCTTTCTTTCGCGAATTTAGTTACAGTAGGAAATTGTCCGAGGAGATAAATGGTTTCAAATAAAAATGTCCACATTTGTTTCTTTGCTTTAGTGTCCACCAAATATCTTCTTATACTAAATCCAAATTTTCTTGTTATATATGAGTTTGTGTGAACTTATGCATGATCAAAATCAAAGTCTTGGTTTACTCACTCTTCCCATCTGGCTAATAAGCCTTAGTGGGCAAAGTTACTCGATACCTATGCTGGTGGGACTTGGGAGGTAGCAAGTACCGGGTGGAATAGTCGAGGTGCCCAAGCTAGCCTGGACACCGTGGTCATTTATCATCGAGCATAATTGATCCTATTCCATTTGTGGTTCTCAGTTCCCTACGTTGCCTTATTTTTAGAAAACGTTTCATTGTTGGATGTATTATCTAAATAGCTAGATTCTATTAACCATACAGGCCACAACATGCTACACGCGTATTTGAGATGATTGATGACTTCTGCATCGGAGATCTTGAAAAATAATTGCTTGCTTTGATTGATTGGTTAGAAAATGTTATCTGAAGACAAGATTCGAGGGGCTCGCATGCCTCGTGATGAAGCATCAGTTATGTCTACGAAGACCTATTGCCATCTTCCCATATCAAGCTCTGCATTGCTGATTTTCCCGAGTTCAGTTGTACTGTCATCTACTTTGTTAATCAGCTTAGCATGGATTTGAAACCCAATTTTTCATGCCCTTTGGTGTATGTGCCTTGGCATCTAGTTATTGTTATTTCCAATTTCCATGCCTTGTGTTCCTTAGTCCCCTTCAAGTTGACAGAGTAGTTATGCTGACTAAGAAGCCCCCCACGTGGTGGTTCTTTTTGCAACTGCAGTTTACTCCAGATAATGACTTTTGCCATAGAATCAAACAGGCAACTTATAACCTAACCAGTTATTAGGAAATTTTTGCTTGAAAAAGGTCATATTCTTTGTCAAACCGAGCAAGAATGATCAATTTATCCAACAAAAAAAGAAGCAAGCAACGTTTGAGTTTGGCTCAACTCGGGCTTTTCTTTACCCCCTTCTATGGGATGATTTTAGCCTACTAATTAGAATATAACTAGCGTTTGTAAAGTAATTGAAAAATAGTTTCAATTTAACATACAAATTGCCAATCTTTTCTTTCATCTCGGAAGAGATACAATCGGGAGGAGCTAATTCAAACCCTGCGATAAAATAAGGGAGAGAAAATAGCTTCTTCTGGTGTGTTCTAGTTCTTACACAAACAAGAAATGGATGGAGAACAATATCCACTTTATTAACTTATTTATTATTTATGATAATCCATCTTCTAAAGGGCAAAAGGTATTCGCTTTTACTTTTCCTTTTTCTTTTAATAATTTTATTTTGGGTCTTTCTTAGAACAAAATTAACTAACGCTTTCCTTATTAAATTCAGGTTCCTAAGCTGAGTTGGTTTAGGATTTGCTTCATAAGACTAGTTTGAGACCATTTCTATGTTTTGAATAGGGATGCGTCACTTTTAATTGTGGTGCAGTTATAAGTATCTCTTAATCAGAAGTTTTGAATCAAACAACGATGAAAATTTATAACAGCATAACTATCAATACGAACTGAATGACACACCAGCATCCGCGATTACCACAACCACAGCCAATATATCATCAACCCCTGCTAATAGTCGCCGCCACCACCAACAATCACCATCTACCATCACCGCTTACCACTATTATCAGCCACCATTACCACAAGTTACTACCTACAATTAACATCGTCAGCTCTCACACCGAGTGGGAAACAAAAAAAGGAATATGGATACTATTTTCGGTTACCACCATCCCTCCTCGGATGCTTGTGTCATAATTTGGCAAATAGAATCACCACAAGAAGAATTAAGCATCAATAAAGATATCAATATTTCTCCTTTTTTACCTCTTTTATCCATTCAATTTCACCTTCGTACACGTGAACGATATTGGTATAGACCACCCCGTGACCCTCCACAATTCCAATATCACCGTGTCCTTCTTGCCAATTCAGTTCTCGAATTTCACCCTTTTGTATACATGTCATATGACATATTCTACCGTGCCATGCAAGAAAAACTGGAGAACTGGGGTGAGGAGTTTGAGAATAATTATCGTCGTGTTATCATCCATGATATGATAGGCAAAGTACACGAAATTGTTGATGATGAGTCTAACAAAAGTCGCGAAAAATTGGAGATGTATGCTGGTGTAACATTAACCGTTGATTGTTTTCTTGATGAAAATATTTTGAGTGATGATTGTGTGATTTGTTTCGAAGAGCTTGGGAAGAGAAAGTTGAAGTGCACACCTTGTTCACATGTATTTCATGGAGATTGCATTGCAAAATGGAAAGAGAATGGCCATTCTTGCCCTATTTGCCGTTACGATCTTTAAGCTAGCTAGCGTCGTGTTTCACTTCTTTGTAACAAAATGTAAAAGGAAGAAAGATTAGTTGAATATATGTCTTTATTTGAGACAAATAGTTGTGGGATATGTACAATTGTTCAGGCGATTAAGGAAGTTGAGTTGAATATAAGAGTATAACACTTTGAACAAGGTGAAAAGTCCAAGCTCACTTGCATTTACGCTTTTTACACAATGGTATTTTAAGGTGTAAATTCATTATTCATGTTACTCAAAACCTTGGCCAAACCAAAATTATTTTCTTCGATGAAAAAACCCACCAAGTAAATACTGCACCAAAATTAATAAAATTTACAGGTGCCTATTTAACCCCACTATTTAATTTGTATCCAATTTTTAAAAATTTGTTCAAGTCTACCTACTTCAGAAGTTTGTAAAAAATGGCTAAACTCACCATATGCACCTAAAGTTCAAACAAAAATATCATCATGGCCTCGTGTTAGACATTTCAAAAACCAACAAAATTCCGATTTTGTCTGAAACTAGAATTTGTTAAGCCTAACTTCAAACACCACATATTTGAAGTAGTTCCGAAGTGAGTAGATGCTCAATAATTTATAAAAGCTAATTTCGTCATGGACCCTCAATGAGAAATAACAAGGCAAGTCCAACATGCACCTGAATGAGAAGAATGAACTGATGAATTTAATAACCAGAAACAGCATAACCTTACACTTGTTATCTATTGGTCAGCCACCCAAATACATCTTAAGCTAACTTTGAAATGGACATCAAATTACAAATAACATTACAATTACAAAAACCAGCCCAAAGCATGGTAGACCTGAATGAGAAGAATGAAGTGATGAATTTAATCGCCAGAAACAATAAGCCTTACACTGACAGCCTATATCCCGATGATGTGCCCTTAGATCAGAAGGGATAAATAATCCAAAAAAAATTTGGTCATGCAAATCCTTGGCCACTACCACCAAGGGATCAAAAGAATCACATAATTTACCACTGATTGGAACTTATCTAAATATCGTATTTCTTCGGTTGTCGCCACTGAGCTAGAGTTCTGGACAAAGAACTAATAATAGCAACCTTAGGTGTTGATCCTTGTTTTCCAAGCAAATCTTTTCCTGCCAAATCTGTAATTTTGGGAACCAAATGCTTGTGTCTGTCAATCTGCAAAAAAGGGATCGGGCCTTAATTGTTATTCAATATGTTCAACCAAAATAGACCAACTCAGACACTTACGACATGTTTAATTTTCACCACTAGAGTATTTGGCATAAACAGATACCAAACGAAGGACAACGGAAGTATGGAACGGTTGTATATAAAAGCAGAACATCAGAAAATCAATCATTTGTGATAAAGGTAGGCAACTCAGCTGTGTCTTATAAAGGTATGCAACATAAATTTAAAAAAAAAAAAAAAAAAAAGAATGGTGGAAAGGTGAGTATCTAACCCAAAATTTTAAGTTAGTAGGTGAAGTAGTCCGACCCAAGATCTTTATAGACCTCTTAAGATACCCTTATATACCTAATGAGGACATTATAATGTGAGGACAGTGAGACATTATATGACTCAACACTCTCCTCCAATTGTAACCTGATTTTGGAGTTTACACTCGAATTTTTAATACATATGAGAGCAAGAATGGACTTACTAAAGGCTGAATATAAAACCGTGTGAAGTAATTTGAGCATCTAAACCAAAACATTAAAGGTTGGAGTATCCCAACTCAAGATCTTTGTAAAATCCTATAGATACCCTTGTGCACCTAATGTGAACCATTATATAATTCAACAGAAAATATAAAATTGAGAGCTAAGGGAAGTTTCTTTTTCCTGATCCAAGAAAAAAAGGTGCTCCCTTTTGACACAGTAGAAAACATTTCTCTCTGCTACATCTAGCTTTTCTTTGAAGCAATTAGCCTGAGGGATAAAGAGAACTCCGAATCCTAGAACAGGCAGATGTATATGAAAGAATATAATGCTGCTCTGAAAGCAGAACGGCTTAGGAAAGCATACCTTGCATATCTTCCCATCCTTCAAATGATATCGGATGCCAGACCAATTGATGGACTGAGAAAGATGAGAACGCATTGCAGATACTGGGTATAAGAAATTGTCAACCAGCATTGCAATGAATACCTGCTCAATAGGACATCATAAAATAAATCATTAACTAGGTATCGTGATCAAAAATTACAGCAAACAGGAACATAGTATACAGGATTTTCATACTTGAATTCTAGATCATTTTTAAACCACATTGGTCCATGATTATTCCTCAATTTCAAACTAGTCGGGCTTGACTATATGAATCCTTTGTTTTCAATATATAACAAACAAATAAGCTTCTTAAGAAATTCATTTTAACCACTCGTGGTTGTCTGATTCAAGTGCCAATGTATCCACTTTTTAATCTTATAGTTGTCAGCAAGACTAAGTTCAGCAGAAATCTTGTAGTCCATGAAAAATATCAGACCTTCAATGGAAAGTGGAAGAAAAGGAAATGAACTGTTTGGTTCATAGGCGAAGTCTGAATGAACTTACAAGACACCAGTTATAAGAAGCAAGTGATAGTTGAGGTGCCTCGGGAGACAATGTATTGCACAAGTGAACTTCAATTCTTGTCAAGTTCCACATGGACAGGAGTTCAATCACTGTGCATATGGCATGGCATCCAGCGAGTAACAACCCTGACAAAGTACAAAAAAATATGTGCAACTTAAAAGAGGGTGAAATATGCAACCAAATAAGCAATAACTGGAAAACACGGGACCAGTTCCCAAATATAAAATATGAGTTTTACTGTACTTTTTAGCGAGAAATGAATACAATAAACTAATAATAGGATAAACAGATTTTCAAGAACAATTAAGAGCTACTTAACATTCATGAATAACCACCCACCCAAAAAAGATTTAGTAATTCCAACTACTGGGAATAGCATACTGGTAAATATACAGCCAATACCGAGATTCGGGATTATATCAGCATTACACTAAAATACTGAGGACATGGCAAGGTTTCCAGCAACAGTTCTGGGGAAAAGGAAAAAAATGTGACCAAAATGGCTACCACAATCCACTCTACTTCTACTTACACAAGAGAAGTGTGCTCACCACCACTACAGGTCAACACAGTATCCTCAAGGGAGTATTCTTTAAAATAATATCTCAGTGCTGCTGCCACATGGATCCCTGCCATGACGTATGGAACTACAAAACCCCAAGACAGATAGCAGTGGATTGTAAATAGAGCCCGATTCATGATCCAGTTAACCTTTGTTGCATATGATTCCAGTACGAATGTTTGCTTCCTCAAATAATTCCAATATCTACACGTAACCACAAGAAAATATAAGGTGAGCCAACAGCAAGCAGTTATCACAATGTATATCAATATTCCATAAAAGACTTTAATCTATTTTTCAGAAACCTAGGGAAGGTAAGATCAGTTGCAAGAGGATGTGGAAAGACTGCAACTGGTGGTGACGTAATGAGCCTCTTGTGTGCCCCTAGAAAAAGTAGCAAAAAACAAAAAAGGGTTAAGAAATGATAGCTTCCACCAAAAAGAGAGATATTGCAAGGAATAATGTCTCACAACAGTCCCTAAAGCACCTAAAGCTAAAAACAAGAAGTACCAAAGCACCACAGTGCCAGTGGTCATTAAAATGGTCAATATTTAACATCTCCTAGAGGGTTATATAATCAGCAAAAGTAAATATACCAAAACAATTACTGCAACAAAAACTGCACATAACTATTTAAGTTACATATGTCCTGAGAAATATCTTCCAATGACAAGAATATCACTACGTAAAAGGGAAAAAACCAAAAGTTCAGAGAAGACTAGCTCATTGTACAAATTTGCAGGTGAAGAGATGCGTAATTAGGACAATTCTTAAAATGTCGATAGTTGCAGAATAAGACGAAAACTCAAAATTCTATTTTCCTTGGACTTCTGCTTTCTCGACAGCAGCGAGGGGGATATGCACCAGTTGCATTGCCACTCTTTTTTTTTTTTTTTTTGATGACATGGGAACCCGCAGCCGCTACCCTTCGGGTGCGCATAGGGTAACCCAGCTCCTGTGCAATACCTCGCAAACCACACAGGAGAGATAACCCGCACTAGGCACGCCCCGTGCGACGAGCTCGACCCAGAAGGCAAATCCCCTGTTGTTGTAGGCAGGGGGTTTCGAACCTGAGACCTCCATTATGAAAGCCCCATGCTCAACCAACTGAGCAACCCTTGCGGGTAGTTGCATTCCCACTCTTGTGCAGTCATATTTATTTAGGGGAGGTAAACTTTACCAGATATAGCTGCTAGAGTCATGTCATCTGAGTAGCCCCCATCTCGAAGACTTGACACTACACCATGGCGGTCGGTTCTAAAATCGTCAGCATGCATCTGGAATTAAAAAGGTACAAAATAACTTGTAACCAGATGCTATATAGGTAACATGTTTGTAAGGTAGGGAACATGGCTATACTCATGAAACAGGGAACAAATTCAGTGGTAAAAACTAACCATCATGCATCCTCCCCAGAGGAAGAATGTTTTTCCACCAGTAGCAAATCCCATAGAACATGGCTGTAAATAAATGGCAATGAACCAACAAGGTAAAGAAAGTCAGCAAAGCTACAAACTAACTTAAAAAGGGACCTTTGCAAAGCAAATCATTTGAACTAAAGACATGCATAGGCAACACAGACGCATAACCCCAAATCTTATAGGAAGCTCATAAACTGTCAGAGTTAGAGGAGAAGATTCAAGTTGGCCAGGAAACAGCATTTAAGAGCTGGAGTCCATTCCCATACAAGATTCCTTTTTTTTTTTTTTTTTTTTTGATAGGTCATTCCCATACAAGATATGAAAACAAAAAAGAGCCTCATGAAAACCAATTCTTTGTGCAGATAAAGAATAACAGATCTAGTGCGTAGCTCACTGTATACAACATCAATTTACATTAATATAACAAGAATTTCAAACTAGATTACTTCATCGAAAGATTTGTGTGTCAACAATAAAGTCTTTACCATAGCTTTTTCTTGAGATAAAAATATTATGGATAAATAAAAACTTCAACCAACAGACAACAACAACGCCTCAATCCCAAACAAGTTGGGATCGACCAGGATCTAAAACTAAAAACAAATAGCTGAGTGGACAAAGTACTAATCTAACACCTTTCAATTAATGAAAACAAAGACTACAACCAATATTTGATAGACCAGCTTACCCTAAAATCTCCGTCCACATTACACAGACATGAAGTACCAAATATAGAAGCAAAAAGCAAACAACAAACTTGACAGACAATATATAGAACATGAAAATAGAGATAAGGGCATACCATGTGATATTCATAAATGCAGTAACTTCCCAAAGTTCCAGATGGTAAATCAAGAGGATATCCTGTTTGAATAAAGATCTGGCAAGCATAAAGACAAAATATTACATCTCTCTACCATAATAGATGAAATGAAGATTTGATTAGCAAGCTGGCATACTGTGCCAGAGCATAAAGTTGCTTTAGCATAGAAATTACATCTGGATTCTTCTCCATTTCAGTAGTGAGGGCTCCAATTGACCCAGGGTGCAACCTAACATCATCGTCAAGGAATAAGACATACTTGGTGTCTTTATGCATTTGATCCACCCCAACCTGCAAAAAACGCCGTTGTTTTAAGTAAGAAGACCAAAGAAGTACTAGTTCATAAAACACTCTATCTAAAGCGACCACCCCAACATTAAGTTTTGATTCACAAATGCCGCCCTGGTGCTAGACTCGTCCCTCCTCTTCAAATTCTTTACGTCCATCAGTCACGTCAAATGGGCTTCTATAAGCTCGAACAAGAATTGACTGCAAACTGGCTCTTTTAAGGAATAATGATCCAAATTGCCCCTCAATAAGAAACTGAAGAACCATAATTTGGACATTGGAAAGACGAGCAAGAGAGAGAGAGAGAGAGAGCAAAATAGGAAGGATTTTCGTGTAGCTAGATGACTTCTTTCTTTACCTATAGAAGTCTAGAGGCAGTTGAAATAGAAAACAAAGAATCATTTACCTGTCTAATGGCCTTCCCTTTCATCAGTTTGTTCAGTCTACCATTAAATGCTTCCAATTTTTCAAGACTTACATACTCAGAGTACAAAGTATATGAAATTTAAGAGTTCATTTAACTCGAATGGGAGTTCTCCTAATGATAAGTTTAGAGTATCATCGCTTATAACTCATGCATCAATAAGAAAAGCACAAAACTGAACTCTCATAATAAAAATTGTTCCATCTTAGAAAAGCAAAGAATGGTAATAAAGATGCCTGTTACTCCGTCATAGCAAAACTCGGAAAACTTGGGCACTTATAATGCAATGCATCTACTAAAATAATTTTACTCAACTATTAAAAAAATTTACATTCCAAAAGAGATAAAGCTTGGTTTGCCTAATCAATATAAAGAAAAATGGACCCCGAAAAAGAGCTTTTCAAGATTTCCAAGGGTAAACAATAATATCATGATACATACCAATTGATTGTGAATCTTCTGACTGCAAGTTGTTGACAGACCAGCAACAATAACCTTAGCATCAACAGCATCCTGTGGGCAGAATACGAAACAAGTGAAGAGTTTAAGAATGCAACACATACATGCAACATAAGCTTGACATAGACACGCAGACAGGTAAAATTCTAACTATAAGACACGGGAAAAATCAAGGACATAATTGAGGTAAATACTTCCATCCTTCAAATAACAATGACTCTTTTGATTTGGGCACGAGATCAATGATCAGAGAATAGAAGAGATTGATTCTTCCGGAGAGGATCTGATGAGTGATAGGAAAATCTGGTTCATTTCCCAAGAGAGAGAGGAAAGGAGAGAATAGTCGAATACCTTGGAGGTTCTTTAAAATAATGACATTCATAATGTAGTTGCTTATCATTTTAGGAAAAAAAAAAAAGTATATCATTGGATCCATCCGTCATTCAAAGTAACCGGCGGTGACGTGCATATACTACCTCGTCTAATTCTTCTTCCATGCTCCTTTTATTTCTTTCTTTCCTTTTTTTTTTGGAGCTTTTGCTTCTTTGTTCTCCTGTATGCCTTTTATCACAAGTCTTAAACTGTTTTCGAAAATTCCTTTATTTGCAAACTTCAAATCGTTCTCATGCTCTACTTTGTCCATTTCCAATTAACATGTGACTGTTGGACAGCATTTTCTGAGAAAGATAAAGTAGAAGAACAAAATGAAGGGTTTCTTGGCAGGGGAAGATAACGATAACAGAAGGGAAAGAAGGGATTACAGAGGATTGAGCCAAAGATGAAAAAATATAACCAGGACATCAAGACAAAACCTATATTCCAGTTTCAAAGGCAATAATCAGTTCTCGTGAAATATTGTACTGAATATTACTGCTATGCAAAATCTTTTGCAAAGAATATCAGGCTATGCAAATCAAAATGATAGTAAACACCAAATTAATGCTGAATAGGCTATGGAAATCAAAAGGCAAACATTAAACTAACAACTAGAAATACCAACTCTTCAATCTAGAGATATCCGTTTCTTCAACTTAGAAAACGAATATCATGAGAAGTGAGCAATAACAAGATATAAACAGATACCAACTCTTCGAACACAAAAGAAGCCCCAATATACAACAACAGCATACCCAGTGAAATCCCACAAGTGGGGCCTGGGGAGGGTAGAGTGTACGCAGACCTTACCCCTACCTTGGGAGGTCGAGAGGGTGTTTCCGGTAGACCCTCGGCACAGGGACAAGCAAATTCAAAGCAATACAAACGAAATAACGAAAGCGAATAAGCTAAGGCAAAACACTATAAAAGAAGCCCCAATATAACACCTTAAAATCCGCTAATAATCGCTTCACGGCATGATAAGCAGGATCACCGGTACTTTCAACCACAAAAAGGAACTCCACAGGACCACCATAAAGAGATGTGATCTGCGCCATTCAAAAGGGAACATAAAAAAACCCAGCAGACTATAAATTATCTGGACTAAGTGAGAAAAAAGGAGCATGTAATTTAAGGTCTTCATCATATATCCAAAAACAACATGAATATGAATTAGATACCAAATGAGACTAAAAGACAACAATTTCTTCGTTTTTAATGAAGTATGAATTTTTTCATTATAAAATTCCAAACACGCCCATATGCAAGAAGTATAGCAAAAAGTAGAAAACTTAACAAAAAAGACTAAAAGACACAACAATTAACATGTGACTGAGTCCATTATACTGTACTGCGGGCTTCTCAGAAGAAACGAGGAAGAAATTATGCAGCAAACGTGAGATTATTTTCAAGCTAAATATATGCTATAAAGAAACCATAGCGTAAACAGAAGTCAAGTACCTCAGCTTAATTGAAAACTCAAAGAAAACTCCAAGCTCAAAGGTTTCTCATCGTTTACCTGACTTCTCCAATTATGTAGATTGTGCTCTCCAAACCCTTTTAAAGGCATTACAACTGAGACTCGGGGCAAATTGACCTGTTTTGAATGCTCGAGCTCATTAATGTCCAATGTAAGGAATGCAAAGCTATTTCCACTCTTCATACTACTCTTCATGCGTCGAATCTCCCTGCCCCTGCAAAAAGAAACCAAAAGCTGCATGAAAATCACTAATCTTAGAATCCATTCATGACCTAAGTCGATTACAAATAATCAGCAAGAAAAGTGTCCACCATAAACAACTAAGATAAATCATAAGATCTCATACCTTACATAAGCAGCTAAAGCCCATCCAAGAGCCAGTATTAAGCAGATAAAACATCCCTGCAAGATGCAAGGTCCAATAAAATTTCAAAAAAAAAAAAAAAACAGAGAAGAATAGATAAAGAAACAAGTCAAGAAAGTAGAAAAACATGATCAGTAATATAGTATTCTTAATTTGTCAGTTACAGACCAAATAATTAAATCACACACACTAATAAAAAGCAGAGCATTTTAACAGATGCACAGAGATTTATTCATGTTAAACACATTGCCAAACATTTGATTAGCAAAGAACCCATTAACAGACAACTGCAAATTTACACATATGTTCCGTTTGTCTGTAGGCATATCAAAACCTATTTATTCTCATCCAAACAACGAGATATAGATAGCTTTTTTAATTAGTAACCTTATATGGATAGCTCTCATGCACGTTATAGTATAAGACAGCATACCATGACTTAATTTAAATCATGTCACTCAGCAATCTGTACCCTAATAAATTCCATTTTCCCTTTGTTAAATTTCACACTATACCAATTGCCGCATGCATTATGTTATCATAGGTATCCCCAAGGGTTAGGCCCACTTTTTACAGGTTAATGGAATATTTATGCTCGACATAGAGATTACTGCTATCTGGGAATCTCTTTTTAAGTTAGCTAGCGGGGGGTAGTCCCTCTGCAGCCTCTGAACAGCCGTCCATCTCATCTTGATTTGGCTATACTTGTATGTAGCTTTTAGTTTCTTGGTTTATCCATGGAGCAGTCCTGCCCTATTGAACCCAATATGAAAGGACATCATAGCTACAAGCACCAATGAGCTACTTTTATCAAATTCTTTCTCTGTTTTATCGCTAAGGCTAATTTGTACAAAATAAGTTTTTTTAAGAGCAACTTGTAGCAGTCGTTCATAGCAAGGGCATACAAAGCCTTCTGTTACAGCTGTGGAGTCATTGAAATGTGATGAGAGCTTATTAATTACTTCTCTATTGAAATGACAAATCATATGCACATACAAGCCAAAGTTCTTGCCAAATAAGCTTTTCTAAACACAATCGATTACCAAAAAACTTGTAATGAAAGGTGAATTAACAATAGCATTATCCTCATACTTTCAACGTGCAGATAAGAAACTCTAACCAATGAGGGTTAAAAAAATGGCTTTTCAACTACTCTCAGTTCTGAAGTCTAAACAGAAAAAAAACTCCCAAGCTGTTAATTACCGTGAATGCAACATAACAATTTAAATTAACAGGTAAAAGGAAGAACAGAAAAAACTTCCTAAGCTGATAATTACCGTGAATTCAACATAGTAAGTAAAATTAACAGAAAAAAGGAAGAGAAAAAAAACTTCCTAAGCTGTTTAATTACAGTGAATGCAACATGATAGGAATAAGTAAAATTCTACTTTTTTTATAATATAGCTCAGCAATATAATTGGCAACGAAATTCCTCATCAACAAAACTACATTGGCATCAAAATTTTAAGCTACAGAAAGCATGAAAAACAAAGGAGTCAAATTTAATTCTAATCATTACATCTGAATGCAAGGGCGTCCCAACAATATTAGCGGCATGACGCCAAATTTTAATATGAGGCCTTAAGTATATACACATACACATAAAAATTAGTGTTTGTCTCTTCTTATTTTTTCATACTTGTTGTTTTAATGTAGTATTCTTAAACTTTTGGAACCTAAAGAAAAGGATTTACTAGCCTCACACTTGAGCCGCCTCTGTCTGAAAAGTGCGAAATCAGGAAACCAGTCAATAAGCAATATATTTCTCAGTTTTCTAACAAAACAAACAGCTAATCTAAAGCAAGAAAAAAAAAAAAAAAAAAAAAAAAAAGCAAAAACAATAAGCAATTTATTTCTCAGTTTTCGAACAAAACTAACAGCTAAATTATAACGAAAAAACGAGCAGCAAAAACAATTAGCAATTTAAGCAGTCATATTTCTCAGTTTTTGAACAAAACGAAACAGCTAATCTATAACGGAAAAACAGTCAATAAGCAATATATTTTTCAATTTTCGAACAACATAAACAGCTAAATAATAACGAAAACAATATATACCTGGATCTGAATGAAAACCGCAAGAGGACTACACAATGCTCTACTAGCATTGAATAAAAACGCATCAAACGAATCAAACGGTGACATTTTTTTCACACACAATATAACTTTTTTTTTTTCAAATTTTATTATATGAGATATATGTATGTATATCTCAAAAATGTGGTGTGCTAGGGCAAAAACAATGCCCTAGATCTGAGAGAGAAACAATTTTGTGTTAAAAATTGTAAGTTAATTTCAGTGTTGTTTCTCTCAGATCAATCAGCATGGATGTGGGAAGAAGAGAGAGAAACACCAATAGTATTAGAGAGAGAAAGAAGGGAGATTTGTGAGAGACCGCGTAATTTTATATTTTGAAGGGGGGAAATGGATTTTGTGCGGTGATTAGAGAAGAATATGCTTCATTTGTCCTTGTTTTTATAGCACTGCTAAATAGTGATGATAACGAAAAAAAAAATATTATTGAAACGTGAGTTTGAAGATAAAATATTAAGTATTTATATTAAGGGTGCCTTTGGTACGACGGAAAATATTTTCTCGAAAAAATAAGTGATTTTTTTACTCATTTTCTTGTATTTAGTATTCAAATTGAAAAATGTTATTTTGCGTGCATTTGCAAAACGTTATAAGATTTCTGAATTCAGAGTGCAAGTTATGATAGTGGAGGATAGGCGGGATGGGTAGGGGTGGGCGGGGTAGGCGGGAGGATGAAGGGTAGGTAGGGGTGGGTGGAGTAGGTATGTAGGGGTGGGTAGATAGTGTGGGGGTGGGTTAGGGGGATGCGAGGTATGTTTTTATTGATTTTAAGGTAAACATTTTCATTTATCTTGGTCAGTCCAAAAAAGAGAGGCATATTTCTATATCTAGTAATAATTTAACTTCAAAATACTCATTTTTATCTTTAGTCAGATGATTTATGGCCACACTAGTACATATTTTAGACCACAAATTTTTAAAAACTTTTTTTTTAAAAAAAAAAACTTCGTGTTCAGTCGAACGCCATCACATTGCTTAGGTCGAATGGAGTATTAAGTGTTAGGAGGGGGAGAAGAGAGAGAAACACTAAGGGGTCGTTTGGTTGGAAACAAGTTATCCCAGGATAACTTATCCGGGGATTGGTTATCCCGGGATTAGTTATTCCGCCCTCTCATAAGGATAAAATAACACTACAATCCCGGGATAACTAATCCCGGGATTAGTTATACCACGATTTTATCCCAACCAAACGTGAGATAAATTCATCTCAAATATAATTCCGGGATTATTTATCCTTATCCCTTGTACTAAACGACCCCTAAGAGAGGGAGGGAAGAAATGAATGAAAGGAGGAAAAGGGGAGATTTGTGAGAGAGACCGCTTAATTTTATATTTTGAAGGGCGGAAATGGGTTTTGTGCGGTGATTAGAGAAGAATATGCTTCACTTGTCCTTGTTTTAAATTAAGGTTGTGTTTGGTATGACCGGAAAATTTTTCCCGCGGGAAAATAAGTGATTTTTCTACTAATTTTTTGTGTTTAGTATAAAATAAAAGATGTCTTTTTAAGACCATTTGCATATATTCATAGCAAAACACTATGCGATTTTTAAATTCGGAGTGCGATTTCTGGCGGTGGGAGTAGTCAAGGTGGGTAGGATGAGGGCGGGGAGGCAATGGCGGAGCCAGAATTTTCATCTAGGGGGTTCAAAAATTCTAAAAGGCAAATACACGAAGAAGTCAGGGGATTCAACATCTATTATATATACATAATAAAATAATTTTAACTTTGAAAATACACTGTAATTTTCGCCGAGGGGGTTCAGATCCCCCTCGAGCTAACGTGGCTCCGCCCCTGGGGGGAGGTAGGTGGGTTAGGGCAAGGGTAGGATTGGGTAGAGCGGGATTAGGGGAGGTGGGTGGGTAGGCAGGTAGAGGGTGGGTTGGGAATGCGTTGATATGTTTGTATTGATTCGGATAATATTTTCCCTCAAATTTCTAAGGAAAATATTTTATCATGTTTTGAGGAAAATATTTTTCAAAATATTTAGTGTAACCAAACAAAGAAAAATAGAAAAAAAAATCCTGTCATGCCAAACACAACCTAAATCAGTGCTAGACATATTAAATTAACTTATATATGTTAATTAGTGAGAAGGAAAATATATTATTGAAATTGTTTTGACAGATAAGATAGTATATTAAACTTTTAAATTTGAATGATGTAATGAATTTGTGCAATACAAAGTTGTGACTGGCCTTAGATGTCAAAGAAGTTTTGTTGTTCCAAGAAGGGAAAAAATGTCCTATAAATTGAAATAAATAGATCTAACACTCTTTGTCGTATAAGGCTATATGAAATTTCTCATTATATTCTACCAATGATAGCACGAAACGTGACAGTATACTCATAAACTGTCTTAATCCACCTGTCTTTTATTGATGATGTTATAAAGTACATATGCAAATCTATGTTTGCTTCTAGCTCCAATTCAGAAGCGGATTCACGAAGAATTCAGCTTCAATGTTTTTAGATTTTTCGCATTAAATTTATTAGAAGTCGGAGCAAAATGGATATTTTTACTGAGAATTGACTCAAAAATAGGTCTTTTTTTTTTTATACCCAAATGGGTATTTCGTTGATCATTCAACGAATAATTTTGGGCCATCTGCTCATGACAAGAACTCTTTTTTTTTTTTTTTTTCGCTATTTCGCGATTGTTCCACTAAATAGCCTTTTTTTTTTTTTTTTTGCATTTTCGTGGAATAATCCACTAAATAGCTTTTTTTTTTTTAATTTCGGGAAAAAAAATGATTTTTTTTTTTTTACATATCATGACACAATCCACGAAATAGATATTTTTTTAATTTTATTTCGTGAATAAAAAAAGAAATAGGAAATTATAATTTTTTTTTATTTTTGCATTTTGTGTATTAAAAAACGAAATAGGCTAAATTTTTTTCTAATTTCGTTCGTATAAAAAGGAAATTGGAAAATATATATATATTATTTCGTGTATTAATGAAGGAAATTGATTTGTTTTTTTATTTTTTTTGCATTTCGTAATCTAATGAACGAAATAGTTTTTTTTTTTTTTTTGTATTTAGTGAATAAAAAAACGAAATAGGAACTTATATATATATTTTGCATTTCGTGTATTAAAAAACGAAATAGGAAAATAATTTTATTTTCATTTAATTTATATAAAAATGAAATAGAATACATACATACATACATATATATATATATATATATATATATATATATATATATATATATATATATATATTTCATTCATGTACCAATGAAATATTTCGTGGATTGTTCCACGAAATGCAAAATAAAAACAAAAAAAAAACATATTTCGTGGATTGTTCACGAAATGCAAAAAAAAAAAAAAACAGTTTTATTTATATTAACGAAACTCGTTTTATTTTTTAATTTAAAACTGTTTTTTTTTTTTTTTTTTTTGCATTTGTGGAACAATCCACGAAATATGTTTTTTTATTTTTTTTTATTTTGCATTTCGTGGAACAATCCACGAAATATAAAAAAAAAATAGTTTTTTTATATATTTTTGAAATTTATATATATATATATATATATATATATATATATATATATATATATATATATATATATATATATATATATATATATATATTCCAAATTGATTAAAAGCCATTTTTTAATTTTTTAAAATATATTTTTCAAAAAACTTAGTGTTTAACCGTAAGGTTATTTTAGTCAACTTTATATATCGAGAAAATTAGTCACTTTATTTTCAAAAATTGAAACTTGAGAAGTGAAATTGACATTCCGGATACATTACCCCTGATTTTTACGTTGAAATCTATTGCGTATCATCATCTTATAAGTAAATAAAGCGAAAAATTTCACGCCAATTTGGGAAAAAATTGAAATTGAATGTGATAAAAGACGTTTTTTTTAAAATCGGCTCGCCAAACCACCTTACAGTAGTTTGTGTGCATAGATCTCTGAAAAATACCCAAAAAAAATTTTAAAAAAAAAAATCGCGTAAATCGGACGTCCGAGCGCAAAGTTATGACCATCTAAAGTTTGACGACTTTACAACTAATTTTTCTCCCTATATTTTTTTAGAATTATATTTATATTTAAAATAAAGTTATGTCTTGACTTTACAACTAGTTTTTTTTTTCGTTTATTAAAAAACTAAATAAGATTTTTTTTTTTATTTCGTGAATATATAAATGTTTTTATAAATGAAACACAAAAATATATATATATTCATCCTATTTCATTGGTATGAATGAAAATATATATATATATATATATATATATATATATATATATATATATATATATATATATATGTATGTATTCCTATTTCATTTTTATATAAACGAAATGAAAATAAAATTATTTTCCTATTTCGTTTTTTAATACACGAAATGTAATATATATATATATATATATATATATATATATATATATAATTTCCTATTTCATTTTTTTATTCACTAAATACAAAAAAAAAAAAAAAAAACCTATTTCGTTCATTAAATTACGAAATGCAAAAAAATAAATAAATAAATAAATAAATCAGTTTCCTTCATTAATACACGAAATAATATATATATATATATATATATATATATATATATATATATATTTTCCAATTTCCTTTTTATACGAACGAAATTAGAAAAAAATTTATCCTATTTCATTTTTTAATACACGAAATGCAAAAACAAAAAAAAATTATAATTTCCTATTTCTTTTTTTTATTCACGAAATAAAAAAAAAAAAAACATCTATTTCGTGGATTGTGTCATGATATAAAAAAAAAAAATCATTTTTTTCACGAAATTAAAAAAAAAAAAAAAAAAAGCTATTTCGTGGATTGTTCCACGAAATGCAAAAAAAAAATAAAAAAAAGAGTTGCCGCTATGAACGATGGGGGGTATTTCGTTGAATGATCAACGAAATACCCATTTGGGTATAAAAAAAAAAGGACAGCCTATTTTGGTCTAATTCTTTGTAAAAATATGCCATTTTGGCTCCGGACTCAAATTTATTACTCCCTCCGTCCCAAAGTGTCATTTTAGCTAAAAAAAAAATATTATTTCAAAATAAATGTCTGTTCAAAATAAATTGATATGTAGTTTTAACTATGCTCTTAGTATTAAGAAATTAGTCATTTTTAATATTGTTTAGTTCTAAAAAAATATCTAATAAATAAGGTAGTTTAGTAAACTCCATATTGTATTTATTGATTTCTTAGTAGCCGTTTGACCATGAGAATTTTTCACTTTTTTCCGGTCACTTTATTTGAAAATCAACGTTTGGCTATGAAAATTACAAATACAACTTGAAGTTGTATTTGGAATTTGAAAAACACCTAAAACCTTGTTTTCACTTTTTCCACTTTCAATACATTTAAACAACCAAATATTCTTTGCAAAAACTATAACCAAACACAACTTCATTTCTAACTTTAAAATTCCAAGTAAAGTGAAAAATATTTGATTTTCATGGCCAAACGCCTACTTAATGGGTGTAATTTCTGTAAAGATTACACTTATTTTGGAACGAATGGAGTATATCTTTAAAATACAGACATTTTATCGAAAGATTAATAAATTTTCACGTAAAGGATTATATATATATATTAAAGATATTAAGTTCGGATGGACCCTTCGCCAAAAGATTAATCCGCCTTGAATTCTCGATTGACATCTTGTCTCGAGGTTCTGGAACGAACTATTTGTTGTTGTGATTACCTCAACCCGAAAAGAGCATTTGACAAGGAATGTTGTTTTGAAAGATAAAATGTGTTTGACAACTCTATCATTTGAAAAGGAGTGCTTTTATCAAGTAATGCATGAGGTGGAACCATTTCCATCCCAATTACATCAGTGGTGGAGCTATTCGCTAGAAAATTATACTGTGTAATAGATAAATATATCTATATATATTAAAAGCATGAATATAAATATTGGTTGACCAAAATATCCTTCAAATATTCTTTCACAAAAAAATCAGAAGGAAGGACATAATTGAAAATACAACATATTAGGAAGAAGAGTTGTAGTAGAATAGGTTTCTAATATTCCTATTTTCAAATAAAATACTGTTATCAATTTACGTGTGCTGTTTTTCTAAAAAAATCTATTTTCAAAAAAGTAAAATATAAAAAGAAATTGATTGGAATTCTTCTTCAAAATTTTGAAGGAAACAACACGTAAGAATACACCAAAAAAAATCTATTTTCAAAAAAGTAAAATATAAAAAGAAATTGATTGGAATTCTTCTTCAAAATTTTGAAGGAAACAACACGTGAGAATACACCAAAATGTTTCTAATCCTATTTCTTTCGGTAAGTAGATTCTTAATTATTTAAATTTTTCTAACCCTATTTCTTTTACTACAATTGTACACAAGAAGCTCTATTTATCACGAACTTTAGAATTTAAATTGTTCCTATGTATATTCTAAATTGTAAATAATAAGCAGTTGTTTTCATATTTTACTTTTTATTTGTCAAATAACTTGCAGTAATGTTAAAGACACTCGTACAATTAATTAACTAAAAAGTATCTTGAATAGTCGTATACGAACGACCGTCGAAGCCGAGGCCAACGGTGCCGACATGGTAGTTGGAGATGGGGATGAATTCCTTTGCTTTGGAATTAGGTCGGGTCATGAAATTGGGTCAAGTAATGGGTAAAAATATTGGGGCGGGTATTTTATTTTACGAGTTGGCACGTGTCATACCATTAAAAATAAGGGTACATCAGTTCTAAAGTATAAAAGGAGGTGTATATTTGTAACGAAAGCATAACGGAAGGTGTATTTTTGGACCAAAAGTATGACGAGGGGTATATTGATAACGTCCAAATACACTCCTCGAAGAAAGTGTACACCGGTCGTATGCAATATATTTACCCAACTATGAGTCGGTCTAATCCCACGAGGAACAATATGCTAGGCGATTAAGAAAAGTATGAAATTTTCACCAACTAAGCTAAAGCCAAACGATAGAAAATATTTTGGGTTTTTTGAGAAAATTATAACTAATGCGGAAATGTAAACTAACCTAGAAAGCAAGTAAAATGATCAATGGCCACAAGTTTGGATACAAGGAAATTACACTCAAGTAACGATCCAACGTATTTTATGACATTACAACTAAGAGCGGGTTTATGTCAATAGATCATGATTTCTAAAATCTCATTGAAATCTTCACCAAATCAATGAATTTCCTCTAAGCTTTTCCAAGCCTTAGAGTGTGATATT